>NC_058133.1:310720191-310750953 GCF_016433145.1 Gracilinanus agilis
TTTCTTTCTTTCTTTCTTTCTTTCTTTCTTTCTTTCTTTCTTTCTTTCTTTCTTTCTTTCTTTCTTTCTTTCTTTCTTTCTTTCTTACATAGGACATTAAGTTGACACATTCTTTTCCAGAATGAATGGTAGCATTTATTTAATCACTATTCAAAGAATAAGAAATGGAATGTTGCAGTAGGGGTGTAACACACCTTGTGGATTAGCATGGAGAGAGCTAGAGGACTGGTTAATGTGTTATTGTTTGGCCTTCATTTTTTTTTAATTGATAGAAATTATTTCCAAATATTTCAGCCCCTTCTACTCCTTCCTGCATCATAGAAGGCATCATATGATAAATATATGTATGTATAGATAATGTTTTTAGTGTTTCCACTTTTTAGTTCACTCTCTGGAGATGAATTTCCATGCATTATCCTTCAAGTATTGTCTGTTCATTATCTCATGTAGTTCTTTCCAAGTTTTTTTAAATCAATTATTTTTCTTTCAAATATTCCAAAATATTTGGAATAATTGGAATTCATATTCAAAGAAAAATGTAATAAAGGAAATGAAGTGACAAAGAAAAACTGTAATATTTTGTTGATATATATTATGTTGATATATAAAATTATGTTGATATATAAAAAACAAATCTCTTATATATTTAGCCTATTTTTCTTCATATCTGTGTAAGTCCAATCTACAAGCATCCTATTCTTCCTGTATCATAGAAGGCATCATCTGAGAGACAGACATGTTCATGCAAATGAAGTCTTTCTGGTTTTCACCTTTCAGTTCAGTATCTGGAGGTAATGTTCTCTGTTTATTCTTTGAGTATTAATTCTGTAGCTATGTATAATGTTCTTCTCATTATTCCATAGTTCTTTCCAACTTAAAAAAATTAGTCTGGTCATTGCTTCTTATGGTACAGTAGTATTCTGTCACAAGCATGTACCACACTTTATTTAGCCATTCTTCGATTGATTGGCATGTCCTCAACTTCCAAATCTTTGCCACCACAAAGAGGACTGCTATAAATATTTTGGAACATATGAGTTCTTTTCCTTTTTTCCTAATCTCCTTGGGAAACAGACCCAGCAGTGGTATTGCTGAATATACACAATTTTAGAGATCCCTGAGTGTAATTCCAAATTGCTCTCCAAAAATGGTTGGATCAGTTCACAGCTCCATAAGCAGTGCATGAGTGTCCCCATTTTTCCACATTCCCTCCAACATTTATCAATTTGGCCTTTTGTCATTTTAGCCAACCCGTTTAGTGTGTGATGATACCTCAGCAATGTTTTGGTTTGCATTTCTCTAATTAGTAGTGATTTATGTAGGTTTATTTTATATCATGGTACTTTACTAAAATTATTGATGATTTCAATGAACTTTTTAGTCCATCTATACAAAGAGATAGTTTTGCTTCCTCTTTGCCCGTCCCAATTCCTTCCATTTTTTGCTTCTTTATTGCTATTATTGTAATACTTTGTTAAATAATTTTGGTTATAATAGTCACTTTGTTTCACTTCTGATTGTATTGGAAAGGCTTCTAGCTTACCCCTGGTATAAATAATACTTTCTGGTGGTTTTAGGTTTTAGATCTTTAGGTTTTAAGTAGATAACATCTTTTTAAGGAAAAAAAAATTCATTTACACCTGTACTTTTCATTTTACTGGGAATTAGTGCGGTATTTTGTTAAATGATTTTTCTGCATCTATTGATATAATCATAAAGTTTTAAAATTACTTTTGCTGTTAACATAATGAATTATGTTGATAGCTTTCTTTATATTAAACCATCCCTGAATTCCTGGTATAAATCTTCTTTGGTCACCACATGCAATCTTTGTGATATATTGTTATAGTCTCCTAGCTAGTATTTTATTTAGGATTTTTCATTCATATTTGTTGATGAAACTGGCCTATAATTTTCTTTCTCTGTTTTTGCTCTTCCTCCTTTAGGCATTAGCATCATATTTGTTTCATAAAAGGAGTTCAGGAAAACTTTTGCTTTACCTGTTATTTTAAGTAACTTATTTAACCTAGTCTTGAAGGATAACATAGTTTCTAAGAGTCAGAGATGAGGAAAAGTATGCTTTAGGCACAAGAGACAACAGGTACAAAGGAGTAGAGACGAGAGATGGAATCTTTTATGGGTAATATTATGAAGGCCACTTTGGCAAAGACATAATCTATATGAAAACAAGTGCTATATAACAAGACTGGAAAGGCTTATTTGGATTAGGTTGGGAAGGACTTGAAATGCCAGTCAGAGGTACTTATATTTTATTTTAGAGGCAATAGGGAACAATTGACATTTATTGAGTAATAGAATGACATGATAAGAACTTCACTTCAGGAGAACACTTGGGAAGCAGTGGAGGGATATATTGGAGTGGGAAGGGACAGCATATGGCATTTTTCAGCTCTTCATGACTCTCATCAGGGAACACTAGATGTTGCTCCCCATCATCTCCCCTCCTAAAGATCTCAATAGGTGGTATTAATTACTTCTTCAGATCTTAGGACCATTTCCCATTGTTCCACCTGAAGTTCTAGGTAGATTCCAGCAGGTGGCAGCATTACCTTTGATCAGATGAAAAGCCTTTCTCTATAATCTCCCTAAGGTAGAGCTGTGGTTGCAGTAGACTCGAAATTTTATTGAGCCACACCTCTGTTTAAAAAAAAAAAAAAAAAAAAAAAAAAGGAACATAGTCTCAATATCTGCATATTTCTATTAGGTGGGAAACTTTTTTTGTCGTTGTAGTGCTTAGAGAGAAACAGTAGCCAGGAAAGTTAGATGGTACAATGTAGATAGTTCTGGGTTCTATAGTCAGGAAGATCTGAGTTCAAATCCAGCCTCAGACATTTACTAGCTATAAATTTCAGAATCTCTATTTGTCTTTGTTTCCTCAATTGTAAAATTGGAATAATAATAGTAACTACCTCCTAGGGTATGAAGATCAAATGATATATTTGTTGGATGCCTGGCACATAGTAGGTACTTAATAAAATGCTTCTTTCCTTCCTTTGAACTCGGATCCGAGAGACTACTTTTTTAATAAATGGATTTAAAGCTTAGTCTGTTTGAAAGTTGAGTTGTTTAAGGTCACATAAGGTAATGGGCAATAGAGCCAGGATGAAGACCCAGGGGCCTCTTTCTTCATGCTTAATGTCTATGATATTATGTGGGTGTCGTTATAATTTGTGGGTGTGATATCATATTTGTTGGTTTGATGCTATATTTTGGAAGACTAGATTATTTGCCTATGTAGAAATCAGTCTCATTTTTTCTCTATTGCTAAACTGTATCTTAATCTCACCATACTTCCCATCAGAACAATTCATACATTGCAGAAAGATGGCAGGATAATGAAGCAGGTGAGAAGCAAGACTATGCAGAGGCTAGGTCAGGTAAAAGCCATCTCATGAGCTCTAGAGACAGTTCTGAGCAGAATCTGTAGCTGCCTTCCTGAATGAAACACCTGCAAAATATTATATTTGGCAATCTTTGAAAGTACCTTTCCAATATTTAGTCCTCTGAGTGATGCCAGTTTTGCCATCTAAGCAAATGCAGTGGCAATGCTTATGTAAATATCCACCTTTGAATCTTTGCTTCAAGAAATTTGTAATAATGTGAATTGGTTAGCTTCTGCACATTGCAAAAGTGCCCTGTTTCTCATCATCTGATCATTTTAGTTTTTTAATTTTAAAAATATTTGTAAGCATTTTATCATCTTCCTCCCACTACCTAAAAACAAAAACAAGAACTTTGAAACAAATATCCTTGGCCAACTAAAGCAAAATTTTTGTATTGGCCATATACTAAAATATATTTTATTCAGCATCCTGAGTCCATCTTTCTCTCAGGAGGTGGAGAGCATATTTCATCATCAGTGCTCTGGAATCACGATTGATCATTGCCTCAATCAGGGTTAGGTCTTTTAAAGTTGTTTATTTTCACAATGTTGCTATAGTATAAATGGTTTTCTTGGTTCTGCTCACTCTACTCTGCATTAGTTCATAAAAGTCTTCCCAGTTTTAACTAAAATGGTCCTTTCATTATTTCTTTTTGCTCTATAATATTCCATTACTTTTCTCCATGTTAACCTTGTGTGATATATTTGAAAAGAAAAGAAAAACTCAAATTCTCTAGAGAAAGATTATATATTAAAATCTTTCTTTTGATATTTCTTACTTATCAAACCTTGGGAAAGTCACTGAGCCTCTCTAGGCCTTAGTTTCCTTATCAATAAAATAGAGAAGTTGAAGAAGTCCTATTCTGGTCCTAGAGCTATGATCCTTTGACCCAATGGATCTGAGTTCTCTTCAGGAGTACCAGTCCACAGCTATCCAATGCCAAGTCAAAAGTCAACTAGAACAAACCAATAAACAAGGAAAATACTATATCCTTCTTTGTGTAAATAGAAAGAGTCCTTGAAGCATACCTGTTGTTCTTGAATTTGGGAGTTAGTAGAGAATTGAAAGAGACATCAGAAGTAATCTAGTCCAGCCTCCTATGCCATGAAGGTTGGTATTCATGATTATATGTATATGATTATGTCACATATGTACATATGATTATATGTATAATAAAGTTAATTATATACATCTATGATACATAATTATTAGAAAGTTCTTCTAAAATCTCCCTCTTATAAATTATACCAATGATCCTTGTTTTCCCTTCTGGAAGATCTCAGATATCACAACTTTTCCTTGTCCGATCACTCCCCTACTTCCTGCTTAAGTACAGAGGCTTATATGTTTGGAAGCAGAAGGATCTCAGAGATCACCTATTACAGTCTTTTCATTTTTTTTTAAACCCTTAACTTCTGTGTATTGACTTATAGGTGGAAGATTGGTAAGGGTGGGCAATGGGGGTCAAGTGACTTGCCCAGGGTCACACAGCTGGGAAGTGGCTGAGGCCAGGTTTGAACCTAGGACCTCCTGTCTCTAGGCCTGACTCTCACTCCACTGAGCTACCCAGCTGCCCCCAATCTTTTCATTTTTATAGATGAGAAAGCTGAAGCCCAAAGAGGTTATGTGACTTTCTGAGGTCACACATGTAGTAAATTGTGGAGTCAGGATTTGAACACATAACCTCCAACTCCAAATCCAATACTTTCTTTCTGTAGGACCATGAAGTATATTATTCTATGTAATATCTTCTCTGCCTAAGGCTAAATAGGATAAATGAATCCTTGTATGGTATGGTGTCATAGCTTAGCTTCTCACCAATTTGCTCATCTTTCTTTAAATGATTATAATGATAAGATTTTGATGTATCAATATATCCATTGATGAGAATCTCTTTCATTTCCAGTTTTTTTTCTACCACAAAAAAGAACTGACATCAATATTTTTGTTTTTTCCTATTTCTTTGAACTTTTTGAGGTATAGGTTTAACAAAAGAATGAAAACAAAAATATACAAATCTCTACAAGTTTCTCTGATACAGATCTCATTTCCAAGAAATATAAATAATTGATTAAAATTTAGAAGAATAAAAGAGCCATTTCATAATTGATAAATGGTCTAAGGATCTGAGCAGGCAGTTCTCAAGGGAAGAAACTCAGGCTATCTATAGCCATACACACAAAAATTTTCGAATCACTACTAATCAATGCTTCTATTTTATAATCCTACTAATCTACAAACAAAAAAAAATCCAAGATTCCACTATATCCCTGTCAGATTAGCAAAAATGTCAAAAAATTAAGTGAAAATATTGGGAAGGACTGGGGAAAAACAGGTACATTGAATCATTGTTGGTAAACCAGTGATTTGATAAACTATTCTGGAAATCAGTTTGGACGTTAACATAAAAAGTAAGTAATGACGCCCTTTGACCCAACTATTCTGCTTTTAGACTTATATACCCTATTTTTTTAAATGGGGAAGATATAGGTAGCAAAGGCAGGAGTGGGGATATATGTAGAGGAAGGAGCCAATAGTAATGGCAATATTGGAAGGAGAAAAATGAAATAAATTGAGAAAGAAAATACTATTCATAGTGTAAGACTTCAGAGAATTGGAAGTTTTTTTTTAATGTTTTTCAGTTTGTGTTTATTGACAAATGATGTACTCTACAGCTAAATACAGCACAATAGAAGTGTAGGTTTCTTCCTGACTGGCAACAGAAGAGAAATACTGCAGGGGCAGCTAGGTAGCTCAGTGGATTGAAAGCCAGGCCTAGAGACGGGAGGCCCTAGTTTCAAATCTGACCTCAGACATTTCCTAGCTGTGTGACCCTGGGCAAGTCACTTGACTCCCATTGCCTACCCTTCCCACTCTTCTGCCTTAGAGCCAATACAAAGTATTGACTCCAAGATGAAAAGTAAGGGTTTAACAAAAGAAGAGAAATATTGGAGAAACATAAGACTCACAATGTGAGAGGGCTGGGGACTGGGTAGTGGCAAGGAGTGTATCACTAGAACTGTGGGGTTAGAAATGAATTTAGGGTTAGAGCTAGAAGGGACCTTAGGAACCTCTCATTTTAAAAAAGAGGTATTAGAAGCCAGAGGAAGTTAAATTTCTTTCTTAAGCTCATTTAGAGTATAGATTATAATAATAATGATGATGATGTCTAGCAATTATATACTACTATAAATTTTTCAGAGTACTTCATATATATTATTTCATTTGATCCTCACAAGAACCAGGGGAAGTAGGTACTCTTATTAAGCCCATATTGCAGATGAGTAACTGGAAGTACAAAGTTAAGTGAATTTGCAAGAATTATATAGTTTTTAAGTGTATAAGGCAACATTCAAATTGAAGTGTTCCTGACTCCAATTTCAGAGCTCTATGCACTTCATCCTCTAACAATCATATATTAGACTTCTGCCCTAGCATTAATGTCATAGATAAAGAAAACTCAGAGGTTAAGTGACTTGCCAGTGCCAGAGAGTTATTGAATATCCGAATTGAGATTCAAACTTTAGTGTTCTTCAAATGCCAGGCTTTCTCCATTTTGTTATTTTTTTTCTTATTCCCATTTCTTTCAGTGTGTAGTGGCATTCTAGCCAAAGGACTTCCATTGTGATTTAAGCAGCCCACAGTATAGTAGGACTTTCCCCTCTTTTGTTATAGACACCTCCCTCCTATTAATGCAGCCTAGATTTTTTTCAATAGATTTTTGGCAGCAACATAGCACTGTTGACTCATTTTGAGATTGGAGTCAACTAAACCCTTAAGCCTTTTTCACAGCTGCCCTGTACTGTTTGTCCTCAGTCAGGAGGAATGCTAATGATCTCATGCTGCAGATAGTTATACATAAGCAAAAAAATCTTCCCATTGATTTTTTTTTAGAAATAATCATAATGATTGGATAGCAACATTTGAGCAAATTATTTAAATATTTTATTCTTAATTCTACACAAATATATTATTAAAACAGTGTTATCTTTTCTCTTTATTTTCTTGGAAATACGACGTCATGTGGAAGAAATAGAAAAATATAATTCCTTATTCTCTCATTTTTTTTCCTTCAGACTTTTTCTTCTTGATTTGGGGTATCGGCAAGGAGATGGGGGAAAGACTTATTAATTTAAGTCTCCAAATAATTCGGTTCTGGTTAATTAAGGTATAGACTCTACCTGATTTTCCCCTCCTGATTTATCAGAATGAGACACTGTATTCTCTTATCCATCAAGAGGAGAAATCCTTCTGCATTCCTCCCTAGTTCTTTGCTTGGAACACCCATTGGAATGGGCTATCCTAGAGGTTGTAGCCTATGGGTGCCAATGTTTTTCTTTTCCACTCTGAGTAAGGGGTTGGAGCAGACATAAGATCATAGATCTAGAGCTAGAAGGGACTTCAGGAGTCATTTAATCAATACATTTAATTTTATAAGTAGCCCCACAGATATAGTGCTGATCCTACAGTCAGGAAAACCTCAATTCAAATCCAGCCTCAGATACTTACTAGCTATGTGACCCTACCCACTTAACATATATTTCCTCGCCTCCAAAATGAGAATAATAATAGCATCTATACTCAGGGTTGTGGGGAGGACCAAATGAGACAACATAAAGCACTTAGGACAATGTTTGGAATACAGTAGATACTACATACATGTTAGATATTAAGATTATAATGATCATTATTTTAATAGCAGCAGCCTTAACAGTAGTAATAATAGAATGGTGGTAGTGGTGGTGGTGGTGGTGGTGGTGGTAGTGAGAGTAGTAGTGGTGGTGTTTGGTAGTAGTGGTAGCTAAAATTGTAGTAGTAGTAGTGACGGTTTATTGGTAGTTGCTGACAAAATAATAGTAGTAGTAGGATGATGAAGAGAAATAATAGTAGGTCTAATAACAATAGGAGCAGTAGTAATATTAGTAGCAGTAGTAGTTTTTGAAATAATGGTAGTATTAGTGTTGATAGTAATGGTGGTGGTAGTAGTAGTAGTAGTAGTAGTAGTAGTAATCATTGTAGGAATAATGTTAGGAATAGTAAAGTAGTAGTGGCAGTAGTAGTAGTGGTAGCAGTACTAGTGATTGTAATAGTAGGAAGAGGAGGGGTAATAGTAGTAGTAATGGTAGTGGTAGTGGCCATGGTGATAATAGTAGTAGTAATAGTAGTAGAAGGTAAGTTGCTTTACTGGTATTCAACTCTTTAGGATCCCATTTGGGACTTTCTTGCCAAAGTGAAGTGGCTTGTCATTTCCTTCTTCACTTCACTTTACAAATGAGGTAACTGAGGCAAATAAAATTAAATGACTTGCTCAAGGTCCCACAGCTAATAAATATCAGACCCCAAGTCTGATCCTCTGCTTCACCACCTAGCTGCCATTGTAGTAGTAGTTAGTAGTATTGGTAGTAGTAGTAGTAGTAGTAGTAGTAGTAGTAGTAGTAGTAGTAGTAGTAGTAGTAGTAGGGTGGTGGTGGTGGTGGTGGCAATGATAGTAGTAGTAGGCATGGTGGTCATGGTAGTAGTATGGAAGATGATGCCTGTGTAAATGGAATTAGCTCAACCCCATTCACAGTTAAAACTCTAGCCATCAGAGATAATGTCATCCCACCTCCCTGAGTGGGGAGGGGAGATCTGTGACCCACATGTGACAATAAGTAACAAATCAAGAAAAAGGGACTGCCCTTTGGGCAGTCCAAAATAGTATTGAGGCTGCCATTTGTCCACCTGAAATTAGAGGTGGATGCCAGGAAGTGACAGGGTAACTTTCTGCGGAGGCAATTGGGGCTTTGAACTTGGTGAGGAAGGATCTCTGGTGAGACCTCAGGCGGCTCCCCTCTGAATTGGGTAAGTTAGGCTGACTCCCTTTCGCCTCCCTTGGTGGACCTCTGCTGGTCGGGACCAGAGTCTCTCTTTCTCTATTTCCCTACATTCATCCTTCCTAATTGTAAATAAACTTCCATAAAAGCCATCCTGACTTGGGTCTATTTTTAATTATGGAATCCCACTAATCTGATTCCTGGTGACCACCATACTTTAAATATATCTAATTTTTCCTCTTACATGCCCAAGAAGGTTGACTTGCCTGAGGGCACACAGGTGGACTTGAATCTAAGTTCTCTCACTCCAGAACTAGTGGTCTTTTTTGGGTATGATTCTGACTTATTTCTGGTACCTCTGCTTCTGATTTTACAGCCTGAATGGACACATCTCAGTCTCTTTCTCAGCCTGGAAGATCATCTTCCTCTCAGGTTGTTATACCCTGAAACATTCTTCTTTCATTAGTGAATTATTCTTGAAATTTCCATTTTGGATAAAGGACCAGGGCAGCTATCCTTCATTCCTCTCATGGCTCTGCTTTAAAAAATTCCCTGGATTCCTCCCTCTTCTCTCCCTGCCCTTTTGCACCAATTTTTTTTTTCATTTCCCTTTTTATCTGTTGTCTTTTACCCATTCGAATGTAGGCTTACTGAGACCGTTTTTTCTTTCTTACTTGTATTACTCTCCTCAGTGATTAGCACAGTGCTGGAAACGTAGTGAATGTTAATTGACTTGAATCTGGTTGACTTTGTGCTAGACAAATGCTAGACAAAATGCCTTGTATTTATACGGTCACTGTGTTGTATTTGGAAATAGTATTGTATTCAGGAGACAGAAGAAGTCTAGGTTCCTATTTCTATTTTGCTACTTACCTGCTCTGTGACCAATGCCAAGTCACTCACTTGAATCTCTGAAGCTTGGTTTCTTTGCATAAAAACAGAGGGGATTTATAAAAACGAGGGCTGTGAGTTCTGTGAAGTAGTACCTACTTTACAGGATTATTGTGAAGATCAGCTGAGATAGTAAATGTAAAGTGTTCTACAAATCCCAAAGTATACTATAAATGTCATCTCTTATCATTTTTTTATTACACAAAATTGATCATACTTTGTAGATCATAGAATATTAAGGTAGTAAGTGCACAAGAGCAAGATATATCCTTTATTTAAAAAACCCTTACCTTCTGTCTTAGAATTGACATTAAGTAAGTGTTCCAAGGCAGAAGAACAGTAAGAGCTAAGCAATTGTTTTGCCCAGGGTCACACAGTTAGGAACTGTCTGAGCTAGATTTGAAACCAGGACCTACCACCTGAAAACCTGGTTTTCTATCCCCTGAAGGACCTGGCTGCCCCCCAAAATTCCTCCTTATTCTCCATTATACCACACTTCCATTGATTATCTGATGGAATTCAGAATGACAATTGCAAAGCAGTTGAAAAACCTGAAGAACATGATTTAAAAAAAATTTCATCTACTAAGGCAGGAAGTTCTTTAGCATTCTTTCACACTTTAGAAAGATTTCAAAGGAGAATGAGTGCAATTAATTGGATCATTTGCATAAACCTCATTTAACCAGAATGTCCATTCCCCAAACATTCCAGTTAACTGAGGCCTTTATTCTCTGCTCAGCAGCAAACTGTTCCTGAAAACCTACTGTACATTGTTTATTTATTGTGTATAGACTCAGGATGGAAGGCTATATAACAAGATAATTTTATCTCAACTCCAGAGCAGTATCTGCAGAAGAGAAAACTGAAAGAAAATGATTACTAGGTAAGCAAACCGAACAAAATAAAGCAAAACCGTATTTCTTTCTTTCATGTCTACATTTGCTCTAGATGCATGATACAAAATTAGGCACGCGATCTAAAACTTAAAAATGGAAAAATTTAAATCATCATATCTCTATTTGTTTGTACATCTTCCATAGCAGTATAAGTGATTTCTCATTTTTCTCTGCTTTTAAAATGCCATGCAAACAACAAAGTCAGTGAGGTGTATCAACATAAGTGATGAAGTCCTCAGGGAAAGAGTGTTCTTTATTCATATGCACATCCAGCATACCTTTTCCATAACAGAAGGAGCCAAATTTTATTGGGTTAGCTATACATTTGATGGCAGATACTACTCCTGAGGCTAGATCTTTTCCAACCAAGATAATGGCATCCACTTATGCTTTACTCTTTTCATTAAAAAAAAATATCCAGGACCTAAAACCAAAAGGAAGAGAAGGAAGGAAGGAAGATTAGGAAGCAACCATAGTGTAATGTTGTTTTTTTTCATCTTTTCTTAGGCAAAGTTTTCTCTTGATGTTTATTTCCTCCCATCCTTTTAGAACATATATATGCTAATAACTCCTATATTAATTGTTGCCCATAAATGAAATCCCAA
Source organism: Gracilinanus agilis (assembly GCF_016433145.1). NCBI lineage: Eukaryota > Metazoa > Chordata > Mammalia > Didelphimorphia > Didelphidae > Gracilinanus > Gracilinanus agilis. The sequence continues at coordinate 310,731,801 of NC_058133.1, forward strand.
GTCCTCAAACAGATTTTTATGAAAATGCTACATGATGGGGAAGTATTTCTTTTTCCTTGTAATTGAATTTAATTCAACAGGAATTTATCTCACAGCTACTCTATATAGAGTGCCAGGGGAAATAAAATGGTTAAAAAAGACATAGATCCTCATGGTTTTTATAGAATGTGAATCTTTGTATTTTTAGATCTAGCATTGTGCCTAGTTTATAGTAGGTCTTTAGTAAATGTTTTCTAGTTAATTTATTGATTATGGAATCATAGATTTAGAATTTGAAAAGATCTCAGAGATCTTCTAGTCAAATAAGGGAAATCATTTGTCCTAGGGCACACCATAACAAAGCAAGGATTTGAATCAGGTTTTTTTTCCTTTCAAATTCAAATTTCTTTAAACTAAGTCCCATTTGATCATGGAAATTTATAGTCTTATGGGGGGAATACAACTATACATATAGATCACTAGGCAACTCTTGTGACAAAGACATGCAACTTCTATAGAATGTTCTCACTCTCTTGGATTATATTGTCATCTAGGTCATTGGAGGAAGTATTTATGTAATGATTCCCTATATTTTGAGACCATTTCCCAAACTGATTGCAATGTCACAGAAGAAAGGTTAAAAAAACAAGAAGGGGGCAGCTGGGTAACTCAGTGGATTGAGAGTCAGGTCTGGAGATGGGAGGTCCCAGGTTCAAATCTGGCCTCAGACACTTCCTAGCTGTGTGTCCTTGGGCAAGTCATATAACCCTCACTGTCTATTCCTTTACTATTCTTCTGCCTTAGAACCAATACATAGTATTGATTCTAAGATGGAAGGTAAGGGTTTAAAAAAAAGCCTAAAAAACAAAACAAGATGGACAGCAGAGAAAAATTGTCCTCATTATATGATATCAATTTACGGGGAGGCCATTAGGTAGAGCATCCCCCTTATCCTTTACCATTCAATAATTTAATCTGTGACTTGGGTAATGTTTAAGAGGTCTTGTTTACTCAGTTTGCGGATAGCATAAAACCGAGAGTTATGACGAATATATAGTAATGACAGAAAAATGATCTTAAAAGAATTAATTGGGCCAAAGTATATTAGATTGAATCTAATAAGATCAAACTTGATAGGAATAAATGTAAACTCTTACATATGGGTTTAAGAGCGAAAGGAGCAGAGCCAGAAGAACATTGTACATAGAGACCAATACACTGTGGTGAAATAGAGTGTAATGGACTTCTATACTAGCAGCAATGCAATGACCCAGGACAATTCTGAGGGACTTATGGAAAAGAACGCTACCCACATTCAGAGGAAGAACTACAGGAGTGGAAACAGAAGAAAAACAATTGCTTGAACATATGGGTTGAGGCAGACATGATTGGGGATGTAGACTCGAAACTACCACACTAATGCAACTATCAACAATTTGGAAATATGTCTTGATCAATGACACATGTTAAAACCAGTGGAAATACACATCAGCCATGGGGGGGACTTTCGGGGGCAAAGGGGAAAGTAAGAGCATGAATTATGTAACCATGTTAACTTTTCTAAAAAATAAATATTAATAAATGTTTAAAAAAACCCAACCAAAAATAAAACAACCAATATCACAAGTGCAGGTTGAGGGAGTTGGCTAGACAGAAAATCATCTTCCCTTCCAAGATCTGGGACTTTCAGTGAAAAGTCTGCTCTGAATGAAGCAATGTATGATAGAGCAGATACAAAAATGAATTTATTCTGAGGTGTCTTCATAAAGGAGTAGTGCGCAGAAGTAGGGAGGTGATAGTCTTTTTGTTCTTGGTCCTGACCAGACTATATAGAATTGAACATTCTGGACACCAAATTAAGGAAGAGCATTGATAAGTTGGAGAGTATCCAGAAGAGGTAGTGAAGTGCTTTCACATCATGCCTTTTGAGGATCAATGGAAAATACTCATGTGATTAGACTAGAAGAGAGAAGTCTATTTTAAAAACATTTTTCAGTTATTAAGCATTTATTCTTTCCTTTCCCTGATTGGAAAAATGAAACTCTTGTTAAGAAGTAAATATGGTCAAACAAAACAAAGACTCATATGAGCTCTGGCCAAAGTGTGTGTATCATTCACTGTCTTATATCTACATCTCTGTCAGGAGGTGGATAGCATGTTTCATTATTAGTACTCTAATTATGGCTGGTTATTGTGTTGAACAGAAATCTTAAGTTTTTTGTTTGCCATATTATATTTACTGTATGATTTTTCTGGTTCTGCTCTCTTTACTCTGCATCTGTTCCTATAAGACTTCCCAGGTTTCTTTGAAATGTTATTTCAAATATTGAAAGGTTTTCATGTGGAAAAGCAATTAGACTAATTCTTCATGGTTTCAGAGGTCACAACTATAGAGTAATCTGTTGTAGAAAGGTAGATTCTAGCTTCATGTAAGGAAAAGCTTTATATTAATTAAAACTATCCAGCTATAGAATGGGCTACTCCAGGAGGTTTTTCTTCCATAGAGATCTTTGGCACAGTTTGGATGATAACCTATTAAGGACATTATGGAGGGAACCTACAGTTAAAAATAGGTATGTTTAGAATAAATGACTAATGATGACCCTTCCATATATAAGGTTCTAGCATTCTATGAAAACAGAGATCATTGAATGAACAACTTTTGATTCCAAAGATATATATGTGTGTGTGTATATATTATATACACATACATAATTATACATATATGTGTATTTCCCATTATTTCCAATACAAAATATATGGGTTCCTATGGTAGATGTCCATTTCCCCCAAAACTTGTCCTGATCCATTGTTCTTTGCCAAACAAAAACTTAGCAGGGTGACTTTTACCCTCTCCAACTTCTTTCCATCCCTCATGGTATTCCCAACTTTGTTGGTATAGCTGTTTGGTCCACCATTTCCTCAGATAAGGCAAAGATGAATCTCTAGAGTTATGTAATTAATGTAATAAAATTGTGAAAGGCCCCAGAACATAAACACTTACCCTGAGAGTTGTTTGGAGTTGGTCCTGAGGAGCAGGCTCAGGTATATTCCAAGCAATGTGCCTTAACTAATGTCACAAACACAGTTCTCTAGAGATAGTCACAAATAATGGACTACTTCATCATTTAAAAGGATAATATGTATAACGCAATGGAATTGCTCATCAGCTCAGGGAGGTGGGAGGGAAGAGGGGAAAGAAAGAGCATGAATCATGTAGTCATAGAAAAAAAATTCTAAATCAATTAATTAATTTTTAAAAACTACCTTTTCTTCAATAACATAAAAGGGTAATATGTTATTTTTGTTGTGGTTCAGTCATTTTAGTCATGTCCAACTCTTCCTGAGCAAATTTGGGTGTTTTCTTGACAAAAATACTAGAATGGTGTGTCATTTCCTTCTCCAGCTCATTTTACGGATGAAGAACTTGAGGAAAACAAAAGGTTAGGTGATTTGTCCAAGAATACACAGCTAGTAATTGTCTGAGGCTAGATTTAAACTCATAAAGATGCGTCTTCCCGACTAGCCCCAGCCCTGTGTCCACTGTACCACCTCACTGGGGCAATAACTAGCAATTTTTGCCCTTCTTCTGTAAACATATTCAGGGTAAGGGGTACAAAGCAATTTCTCAAGCTGACAGGGGCTCTCTGTATGTGGAGATTCTGGGACTTTTATTTCAAATAATCCTCCTTGCTAATTAGGTGCTCAGTTCAATTTATTCTGTGTAAGGATTGCATTTTCAGCACCTGAGGCGTACCCCTGATTATCATGCCCTAGTTATGTCTTTGGCTATTGCCCTCAAATATAGACTGATTAACTTGTTGAATATCCCTTTAAGGTACAAGGTCAAGTTTTCCCTTCAATAAACATTTATTACACAGTTAGTGTGAGTAACAAATTAGGATACAGGCATGGGGAAAAGGAAAATAAAAGATTATATAGTCCACATCATCAAGGTGATTACAGTAAGGTATACATTCTATAGATTACAGAGATAGATTTCTCAAAATAATACCTTGCAAGGAAAACAATCCCAAATAAATAGAATTCTGGCACAGCTATGTCACTACAGCTCTCTATTATACCTAGTGTCAAAGGTCCTTTACCTTTCTTTTTTTTGAATCATAGACCCCTTTTGCCATTTGGTGAAATGTATGGACCCCTCAGAACATTTTCAAATGCACATAGTAAAACACATAGGATTGCAAAGAAGACTAATTTTTATTGAAATATAACTGTCAAAATGTTTTTGAAAAAAATTTCTAGATCCAAAGTTAAGAACCTATGCCCTGAGCCATTTCCTTGAGAAAATAATGATGAACAAATGAAGGCTATTTGCAGGATGCATCGATCTGTCAACAGCCTTTGATTCAACTGACAGGAACTGTTTATAAGCCAAACTGTACAACCTTGATATAGATCATAGGTCATGAATGCTTCTTCCTGGACCAAAATACTTCTGCTGAAATTACAGTAGACAGGGATGGTTTCATGAAGGATGAACATCAATGTTAGAATTTACCAAACAGGCCAATGTCCTAAAATTCATTTTCAATCTATAGCTAAACAACTTGGAAGAGATAATTAGGTGAACAGGATTCTACCTTAGCCATTATCTTGTCATCTGCACTGACAGCCACTGTGCTCTATAGATCCTGACATCTGACCTGCCACAGCATCTTTTTGAGACTTCTACTCAGCTCTAGAATTCACACCTTGGGGCCCATTCTGTCCCAAGTGGTGAATATATTATGTGATTCCCTTCTTGCCATCTGCCCTGATAGTTGCTATTTTCTCCAGACTTTCAGTCCTAGCTATCTGCTTTACTGCAATATAATGCATTCTCCCTTACTCTTTACCTTCAAAATATAACCATCCTAAAGTCAATAATGCCATTCCTTCTGGGAATAGTATTCCATTCAACTCACCAACAATTCAACTTGCACCCTTGGACTTCTCAAACTAAAAGACTCTTCCCTGACTTGTTGTTCAGTCATGTCTGGCTCTTCATGACTCTAAGGACGATATTCTCCATGGGATTTTCTTGGCAAAGATAATGGAGAGATTTGCTATTTCCTTCTCCAGTGGATTAATGAAAACAGAAGCTAAGTGACTTGCTCAGGCACAAAACTATGTCTGAGACTGGATTTGAATGCAGGACTTCCAGCACTCTAAGCACTGAGCTACCTATCTGTCTCTCTGTCTCATGCTCTCTTATGTGTGTTGTTTTCTCTCTAATATAGTATAAGCTCCTTGATGGCAGGAACCATTACATTAACTTAGTAAGTATTTATAAGAGCTTATCTTTAGCTAAGCCACCATACTGAGTTCTGGGAGCAGAAATATTAAAATGAAAAAGCCTGCCCTCAATGAACCCATTTTCTATTAGAGGCATGTACAAAAAGAATTCTTACAACATGAATATAGAGATTTAAGTACAAAGTAAATACAAAAAAATATTAGGGAGAGCAGCAAGAACTCTATGAGTCAAGAAAGGCCTTCTTAAATTGGGGCACTTGAGATGAGCAATGAAGGTAGAAAAGGAGCTTAGAAATTCCCATAAACAGAGGTGAGGATGGAAAGAATTCCAAGTACAGGGAAATAATCTGCATGAAAGTATGGTGTCAAGGGATGGAATGGCACGTGTAGGAAATAGTACATGAGCAGTTTGCCTGATATGTAGAAGGTGTCAGAGAGAGTAATGGGGAAAGTCAAGAAAGATAAGCTGGAGCCAGCTAATAATAGGTACCTAAAGGCTTCTGTTTCATTTTAAGTGAAGGAGAACAATAAGACAAAGTAGGTGCCAGAGAAGATTTAAACTTTTTTTGTGATGAAAATATTAGTTTTTACCTGCAAGTGAACATGATGCTCACACGTGTGCTCAAATTGCTTTCTGTCTGGGTTAGAATAAAAATTTTGCTGCTGAACTTTCACAGGAGAATATTTGTATCTTATATACCTTGTTTCTAAAGCTCTTGCTAAAGCCCCACTGAAGATACCTCATAGATGAGACAGCATTCTAATGGCCATGTTAATTATCCATTCATCTAGATTCTCTAATTTATAATCTTGGATTATTAGATCATTAGAAAAAAACATATTATCTCAGTTCCCTACAGAGATGCCTTTGTTTAGTTGCAATTTAATGTAATGCACCTTGCTTCTATAGAAGGTTGCTACAACAGTCATCTATTAGAAAAGCAATTTGTGTCTTTTGCAAAATGCTAATTTACTATAATATTTATTCTTAGCCATTTTTCTTTATTCAAGGATGTACTTTATAAATTCCTATTTTCAGTTCATAATTATTTCTTCTTTTCTATTCCTCACCTCAATTCTGGCTTCAGATCCCTTTCCTGGGTAGTAATTTAGTCAATTTTCTCATAATTCCAGATTGCTAGTGTTCTCCTCCAAGAGTTACAATGTGGTAACACTGTAAAAAGTTTCCCAACTGAACTCTCTACATCTTTTGTCTTCTTCAATTTATCCTCTATATACCAATATCAGATTAATCCTCCTAACATATGCTCTTTGTCCTGTCATTATATTGCTAAAAAAAACCTTCAAGACTTTTTGCCTATTGAATTTGGACTTGAAGAAAAACTAAGTGAATTACAGTAAGACCTTAAAGAAAGATAATAATTATGGAGGAATTCAATGAACCTCTTTCAGTCTTAGACAAATCTAGTAGAAAGATAAACAGTGATAAAATTTAAGAATCTGGAGAGAATATTAGAAAAAACTAATATAATAATGGATTTTTGAAAATTATTTAATAATAATCTCAAAAATATATCTATGTATTTTTCAACATTGCATGCAATACTTACAACAAACAATTGATCATGCTAGGTCTCATAGATAAGGGCACAGATATAAAGAATTCTCTTTAAATATTTTTAGATTTTTAAAATTTTTATTTAGAATATTTTTCATGGCTACATGATTCATGATCCACCCTTGTCCCACTCTCTCTTCCCCCTTCCCAAAGCTGATAAGCACTTCTACTGGGTTATATGTATAAGAACATTCTCTATAGACCATAATGGAATAAAATTGTAATGAATAAAGGAAATAAATTACTCTTTTTCACATTTTTACATATTAGGCAAAATGTTCTATGGACTGTTTCCTATATATGCTATTCCATCCCCTGACATTATACTGTTAAATTAAAATAGGAGTTGGTCCTTAGATTTGAATTGCATTTATTAGGGTTATTTTGGATAGGTAGAAGATGAGAGAGATAGAAAAGGCGCCCTAATCTAACTTTTCTATGCTCCTCCAGCAGACCCTAGAAATGAAGTTTTCAGTAGAGCACCAGAGACAGAGCATGTGAACTTCCTGGTTAGCCCTTTTATCCTGGTTCCCCTTCTCCTATCCTTGCCTCCAGGTCAAATTCAGGCTCCTTCCAGGTATGCAGGTAGTCAACAGGAGCTGATATCACCTGTGTAACCTCAGAAAGGGGGGAAGGGAAAATTTCCTTCACACAATATTTTCACACAGATTATTTTCCTGTGCTTAGAATTCTTTCCCTCCTCACCTCTTGAATTTAAATGGCACATAAATAATGGAACACTAAATAAGCAACAAAGAACACATCATAAGAATAACAATTATATTAAAAGGAATGACCAAATAGAGACAATGTATGAATCTACAGGATATTTCTGAAGCAGTCCCATGAAAAATGAATATTTCTAAATGTACATCAACAAAAGAGAGATATAAAAGACCAGATATTTGAACATGGTTAAAGATAGGAGATCAATAAATGTATAATCTCCAATAAAAAATGAAACTGGAAGTCTTAAAAATGAAGAAGGAAAACCAAATTAAAGACAATTAGGTTATTGAGGTAATAAATTTAAGAACTGTTTTTATAATACCAATAAAACAGACAGTTAAGATAATTTGAACTCTACCTCCTCATAGAGAATGGTTTTCTGCTATAATCTTTTGATTTCCCTTTTTGATTTGGTCTATCCTGTTTTCCAGCTATTTGATTTTGGTCTCCAATTTGCTTATCAATTCTTTTGATTTGGGGGCATCTTTTTCGAATTGCCCAATTCTAGCCTTTAGAGACTGGTTTTCAGCTATAATTTTTTGGTTTTCTTTTTCAATCTGGTCTGTTTGGTTCTTCAAGGCTTCTAGCTGGTCATTTCTGGTCTTCAATTTGCTTATCAATTCATTTGATTTCTGAGCCTCACTTTCCAATTGTGAAATTCTGCCTTTTAAATTGTTATTTTCTTGCTAGATCCCTTCCATCTTTCTCATAATCTCAGATTTGAACTCTTCAAGAGCTTGTGACCAGTTTTCATTTTTTGGGGAAGGTTTGGATATGATTACTTGTTTATTCTCCTCTGCTGTTTGCTGTGTTGTCTGGATTTTTTCTGTGTAAAAGTTGTCGAGTATTAAAGATTTCTTCTTGATCTTTCTGTTCTGGGGTTCTTGTGTCTGGCTTGCCACTGTTAGCCCAGTGCCCTCTCAGCTTTATCCTCACGCCCAGGGTCTGTCTGCGCTCTTTAAGGCTCCTGAGATCTCAGGTCTAGTTGTTCTCAGGGTCAAGCCTCCTGGTGGTCCCCTTGCTTGTTCCTCTGCCCGAAGTTCCTTTAACAGTCTCAGGGTGCTGCTTCCACAGTCATGCACCCCTCTGCACTGGGTACCCACCCAAGGTCCATGCCTGCACTCAGGATCCGCGTCTGCACCTGCGTCCTTGCCTGAGCTCAAGGTCTGTGTTCAAAGTCCATGTGTTCTTTAGCCTCTTGGGGTCTTAAGTTTTGCTGCTCTCAGGAGCAGGCCTTGGTGATCCCAGGTAGCTGCCAACCAAACTTGCTCTAACTCTTGTGTGCTGGCTTTGGCCTTGTAGATGGTGTGTGTGGGGAGGGGGTTGCTCAGCTCATGTTTTAGTGAGAGCTATTTCATCCCCTTATTGCATGGAAATGCCCCAATCCCATGTACCTTCAATGCTGTGCCCTATTGTGGGATCCCTTCCTTTGTCTGGATTTGTTTTTATGTCTTCTTGAGGAGTCCTATATGTTTTGGTTAGGAGAGGTTAAGCAGCTGCTTTTTACTCTGCTACCATCTTAACCTGCTCAACCTACCTCCTCATAGAGAAGAAAATCAGATTACCAAAATACAAAATGAGAAAGAAGGATTCACAACAAATTGAGAAGAAATAAAGTATATAGTCATTTTTCTTTTGATTGCCAATTTCTGTTGATTTGAGTGATCAGGAAAGGTTTTATGCAAATTGACATTGGTGAAGGACCTAGAAGGAAAAGGTAGAATTTCAGCCGATGCTGTTGGAGGAGTAAATGTCAGTTCAAGAAAATTGGCCAGTTGAGCAAAGACATAGAAGTATTAAAGCAAACGGTATGTTTGGAAAGTGACAAGTTGCTGAATCCAATAATTTTTAGCAAAAGCATCAATTACCCTTGCTTTTAAAAGAAAAGCACTTTCATTATTTTTTGTAATCTATCCATGTATATTCAAATTTTGCTTTATTTTCTTTTTTTTGGTGAGCTAAAAGGATTGTGTAGCAGATAAGGCATTGGATTGTAGTTAGGAATATCTGTGTTCAAATCCTATCTCAGATATTAATTCTGACTCTTAGGAACTCCCTGTATTTTTCTTTGTCTTTCTTTTCTCATCACGATAAAAAATGATAATGTTGGACTTGATCTCATCTAAAGCCTTTTATAGATTTAAATGATCAGGGGGCAGCTGGGTAGCTCAGTGGATTGAGAGAGCCAGGCCTAGAAATGGGAGATCCTAGGTTCAAATCTGACCTCAGACACTTCCCAGCTTTGTGACCCTGGGCAAGTCACTTGACCCCCATTGCCTATAAAATTAAAATTAAAAAATAAAAAAAATAGATTTTAATGATCATATGAGTTCCTAGCACAAGGATCTTGGGCTAAGAGGAAAGAAATCTAGACTTAAATTTAAACCCTGATACTAATTAGCTATGAGACCTTGAGGTAAACCATCTTGGTCAATTTCCTAATCTGTAAAATGAAGGCTTCCAGTGAGATTTCTCATGTAGTTCCTTTGGACTTCCCAAATTCTAACTATGATTTTTCTTTAGTCTCTCGGCTGTTGCAGAAGTATTTAAAATGTTAGCAAATATTATTTTGAGAAAGAGGGTAGAAAAAGAGGTTGTCTTTTCCCTTGTATAGGTTCAACCTTCCCTCTTCAAATCTTGTACATACTCTTGCTTAGAAAATCCTTTCTTTGTCACAAATAGGGTAAAAGCCCAGCCTACAGACAAATTAATGTGCTAATTATAAAGTACGGTTTTATCTAATGACTCCCTGAATAAAGTTTTCTAAGACTTATAGGTTGGTTTCTTGCTTCTGTCTCCCCATCAGAATCCCTTATCTCCCATAAATATCAGCCCTGTGGTCCTAGACACACACACACACACAGAGCCTTTGCTCATATATACTGTGAATTAGCAATTAGCACAAATGTCAATTAGTGGCATCTGAAGTAATTCATAGTAGCCCTACACACACATCTCTGCAGGATGCCTTTCATGAATCAAGTAGTAGGTGGCAGAGCTTCTAGGTATTCCAGAACCCTGTAATTGTTTCTAGATAAACTCTCTGGTAGCTATTATTTAACAGGATGCAAATTTGGGACTTACAAACAGGTGGGAAAATGCCCATCTCCACTTGCGTTCTCCTTCTAAGTTAATGCCCTCAGTAAATTACATTGTTTAATGATTGTCACTTTAGATTTGCTTACAGTGTGGAAGCTTATTTTTTCCCGATTGTTAAACCAGTATTACAGCTGGATAAAAACTGTCACTGAGGCCCCGAGGCTCAATGGTTTACTCTTTAAGGCTGGTTAAGTACAGTGCAGCTGGGCCCCAGACTACACGCAGGCTTAGGGCTGCAGTTTGGTTTTCTTTGTCACTGAATTAACAATTACAGAGAGGCCCAGTTATAATTTGTGCCAGGAGACAATGATAGCGCCTGTTCTTGGCTTTCTATTCCTATAGGGAGAAAGAGGCACTATACATTACTGTGCACATGGGGAGGTGTGATTGGAGCTACAGTCTAATTAAATTGAGAGCACAATGGGGCACTTTGTAATATGATTTTTGTCAAATAACTTTTAAACACTCACACCAGAGAGAGAGAAGAGAGCTTAGTGGGCTAGGGGCTAAGTGCAGAGTTGCCAAATGTTGAAATTAGTGTTCCTATAAAGAATTCTTGAGTGTTTCTTTGACTTTAAATAATGGTTAGCTTATATCTAGAGACAGTGAGGTGGTACAGTTAAAGGCTTTGAGACCCTGGACAAGTCAGTAAGCCTCTCTCTGCCTCGGTTTTCTCTTCAGTGAAATGGGGATAATAATAATGCTTACCTCCCAGGATTATTTGGAGGATAAAATGAAATACTATTTGTAAAGTGCTTAGCAAGCTTTAAAGTAATATGTAAATGCAAGTTTTGTTTACTGTTATGTTTTCATGGTACAGTAAATGAACAGAGAGCTGGATTCTACACATAGATAGCTTTGCATAGTGGAGAGAGAGCAGGACTTTTGCAGAGCCAAAGGGACTTGGGTTTAAGTCCCTACTCATATATACTCACTAAATGACCCTGGGCAAATCAATCTACCTTCTGAATCTTCTAAGCAATTCTTTAAGTCTACAAGTTGTGGGAAGTTTCTAAGACAATATACAGCCAGCAGGGATGTGTAGGCATCTTTATCCATCTTTTGATGGTCCCCATTTGTATCTGAGTTCGACACCACTCTCTTACCTGATGAAATCTCAGATCCAGTCAAAATAATTTGTAACAAGGTATTCTTGATTTGCCCAACTCAGGAGTAGTGTAGTAGAAAGACAATAGAGTGTCCTCGATTTAAATCCTGGCTCCTTCATTAATCCTTTTGGGGACCTTGGAAAAATATGAGCTTCATAGTCTTCATTGTAAAGAATGAAATGGAGTGATGTTGGACTAGATCATCCTGAAGGTCCTTTGATTCTCTGTTAGAGTAAAATAGGATGGAGTGGAGAGAAACAATGAGGATGGCTAACTAGTTTCTCAGGGGACCACTGAGGATCAAAAGAATCATATCAACACTTCAGTTCAGTGCATCTTAATGATGGGATAAATGAAAAAAGCATTTACTAACACTGACTTCATGGAAACACTGTCCCAAGTGCCTAAATAAGGATAGAGACCTATGAAATTTAAGAACATCCTCCCCCTACTGAGTATAAAACAGGACAATGTTCCTAATTAACTGAGTGACTTTGAATGTCATTTTACATTTTAAGATTTTTTTTTATCAAGAATCAAGTAAACATTTATTAAGCACCTACTATGTGCCAGGTATCATGCTAAACTGGAGATTCAAATAAAGACATGAATCAGTCCCTGCTATCAAGAATCTCAGAGTCTAATTGGGGATTCAATGTGCAAATTATTATATAGCAAGAAAATATATAGAGAATAAATTGGAAATAACCTCAGAGGGAAAGTATTATGATTAAGAAGGGATAGGAAGAACTTCTTTGTTTGAGATTTGAAGAAGCTAGAGAAGATAGGAGGTAGAGATAAGATGGATAAAACTTGCAGTTATGAAGAACAGCCAGTGAAAATGTCTAGAGTTGGGAGATGGAGGACTGTGTGATGGAGACCAATTTGACAGGTGATTGGAGGATAGACTGGAGTGAGGAAAGACTTGAGGAAAGAGGACCAAATATCAGGCTATTTCAGTAGCCCAGGTGTGAGGTGATAGGGACTGGCACAAAGCAGTGCCAAAGAAAGAAAGGGGTATTTATGGGAGATAATACAAAAGTACAAATGAGATTAGATTGGATGTGGAGCTGAGAGTGATTTGTGACTCAAAGATAAACCTAGGTTTTGATCCTGGTGATTTAGAGCATGATGGTATAAGAATAAAGAGAGCCTCTGCCAAAACTGTATTAATAATGAGTGCCAGTAACCAATGTTATGATAGAGGGGAGAGAGTCTATGTAGTCAGTCTCTCTACCAGCTCTCCCCTCTGGCCAATTATACATTAAGAGACTTTGAGGGGGGTGTCACCCCGAAACTGGGTGACCTGGATGGTCATGCTGCCCCACAGGAGTTGGGGGCAAGGCTTCCCTATAAGATGAGGTATGTGGTACCCCAATCCAATTCTGAATGAGGGTGGGGTTCACACAAGCCTTCCCTGAGGTCAGGCAACTTCACAGCAGGTGGTCTGGAAGCTGTGGTTCCCCTCTCCTTTGTTGTCTCTCAGGCACTCTAGAACACTAGCTGACTAATGAATGGCTTTTATTATTTCACAATTCAGGGGTTGGGGAAAGGGGTGAAGGGCAGAGGGATTTTGGGGTGCCCTCCTCTCTATTTCTATGGGGTGGGAAACCCAATGGTTCCCACTTCTAAGCTTCTTCCCCCTTGTCCCTTCTCCTTCTGTTTCTATTTCTCTTTCCTATTTCTATCCTTTTCTTTAATTTTAAGTTAGACTGGAAAGGGTCTCTCAGCAAGGATGGATAATGGGAGAAGAAGACTAAGAGATTGCTCTCAAAATGGACTCCCAACACTTAGCTTACTCTATGATTGAAGTCTTGTTGGGTGATATGCGATGGAATCTTTGACCAGGGAATCAGGGTTTCAATATCCAAAGAAAGATCCTCAGGAAGCCCTCAGGACTGGATCTGAGCCAGGATGTCCTCCTCCTCTTTCCTCTCTCAGTCCTCCACCAGAACTCCCTCCCTCCTCCTTCCTCCAGAGAATTACCCAGAATTCTCTCTGGTCTCAACTGCCAGTAGCTGTCACCAACTGTCAGCCACTCCTTCTCTGGCTCCTTTTGTCCCATCCCCTTTGCACAAATCCCATCCTTACAATGCTAATTTTGACAGTCAGGAAGTGAGAGAAAGATAATGAGTTCAGTTTCAGATATATTGAAGTTAATATGTAAGATGTCTAATAGCCAGTTGAAGGTGAGAGTCTTGAGGATAGAGAGGCTCAGGCTGAACAAATGTATCTAAGAATCATCTTGATAGTGATGCTAATTGTGTCTATTGGAGCTGAAGAAATTGCCAATCACCCTTTTTAAAGATTAACTTGCATCTATAGTGTATGTGTGTATACATGGATTTGTGTGTCATATCTCTCTTTAGAATGTAATTTTCTTGAATATAGGAAGTTTCTTTTGCTTTTGTATCACTATTGACTGAAACATACTGGTTTTTGATAAATAGTTGTTAATTTATTTTACTGCATGAAAATGAACATTCAAGTCTATTTCATACTTATGTCTAGATTCTATAAAAACAAAACAACATCAAAATGTCTGCTTTTTAATTATTTAAAAATCTACGACATGTTCAGAAACCCTGGGACCTTTAGTATTTCTTTCATATTCTTGGTGCTAGGTTAGAACACATCATATCATTATTTGATTATACTCCTGAGAAGTTTTGCTACAAGGTCTAATAACAGAAAAATTCTGAATCATAGGAGACTTCCTAACAAGATTTTACCCCCTACTTCCAATCCTCCATCTCTGTCCCCTTACTTAGTCTCTTAGTTTTTCCTTCTTTCTATAATCATGACAGGAAAGCTGCTGGTACTTCTATACTGATCTGTTTTCTGCAGTCACTGCAATAAGAATTTCTCTTGTTTATCTAGAGTAATTTCACTTAATGAGCTTTCAACCAAGTAGGTCAATAAGATGCACATAGACCATCATTAGTGGCTACATAAGTGGAATCCACACTATTTTTAGAATTCAGGTGAATACTCAGGACCATACCTAAAATGAGAGTCACTACAGTGGAAGAACAATCCCTGCCGGCCCAAACACACATATCCTATACAGAAAAAATATTGTAGGAAGGTAAATACAGACTTCCAAACTAGGGTTAGAGACAGTTTGCACAGACTAGACTCTCTGGAGATGGGCTTGTACATATATAGAATTTTTTTCCCATTTCAAAGCCCCACTTCCAGTCAAACCATGGGAATGGAGGAGGAATGGAGGAGGAAAAAACTGAACCTAGCCATTTTCTGGTACTGTGAGTCAGGTAGACTCTACAGGTCCTGGGGTCAGTGAGACCACTAGAGGACAGTAGTTGTCTTGATTTTTTACATACTTAGTTATGATTACATTGTATTTTTGGTCGAGTTCAATAAAGCTAATTTCATATTTGAAGTCTTGTTAGCTTATGTGCTTCCATGAGAAGTGATGAGACTTTTGGCAGCTATTAACCTAGTAGATGGAGACACCCTAAGGATTGTGAATCCTGACAAATCTTCTCAATGGACTGAGCTATGAGGTGCATGACTGGCTTGAGAGAGCCTTGAAGGGTGGAATGATTGTAATTTTTATTTATGCTTATTCTTGGGCAATAACAGTGGGGTTGGCTGATTGATCTGGGACATGCAGACAACACAGAGAGAGATGTTTAAAGTCTCTCCACTTTGGGGTCCAAATCAATGTAAGATTTTGTTGATGTTTCTTACAGCAAACAATTTATAAGTTGATTGTCATGAAAACATCTTAAACTCAGGATGTCCAAAACTTTCCTCTCCAAAACTCTTCTAAATTTCCCCATTTTGAATGAAGATACAACAATTCTTGCCTCCAAGATTTGTAATTTTGGCATTTTCCTAGATTCTTTACTCTCCCTCTCTCCAAATATCCAGTTAGTTATCAAATTTGCCATTCCTACTTTTATAATATTTCTCAGATCTAAGCTTTTCTCTCTGCTCATATAGCTACCACCTTAGTTGAGATCCTCCTTACTTTTAACCCAGATTATTACAACAGCTCCCTAATTGGTCTCTCTGCTTCAAGAATTCTCCACACTATTCAATTCTACATACTCCTGCCAAAGTAATTTTCCTTAAACACAGATCTGATCATGTGACTCCTCTATTCAATTAACTTCAGTGGCTTCCTTTTCTCTCTAGGATAGAAATAAACTTCTCTAAAAGGATAGAGATAAAATAGGATTGAAGGATAAAATATGAACTTATCTCTGTAGTTTTAAAAGTTCTAAGCAACTTGGTCCAAACCCACATTTTTAGCCTTGCTAAGTCCATCCCTCCCTCCCACACTTTGTGATCTGCTAAGACTGTTCTTCCTGTTCCTCACCCAAGAAACAATTTCCCATATCACTACTTTTCTCTTGACTTTCTCCTATTCCTGGAATGTACTCTATTCAAACCTCTCCCTCCTAGAATCTCCCTTTTCCTTTAAGACCACTGACTTCTCTGAAAAATTTTTCCTGATTTTCTCAGACTATGTTTGTATTTGTATAAATACATTTGCATTTGGTCACTTTTTACCTATGATCTCTATATTATCTATACTTGTTCTCTCTTCTATGAGAAAGTAAATTCCCCTAAAGCAACAATTATTTTATTCTTTAGACCTGTATCACCAGTTCCTATCCCAGTATCTAACACATATTAGGTACTTAATAAATGATTGATTGATGATGTTCAATTCATCTCACTCTCCATTTTTTGTTCTGAATTAACGGATGACTATTGGTACAATATGTTCATGTAAATGCTTTTCCACATTAGGAAGAAATTAAAATTAGCCCTAAAAACATGAGCATAATAATTCATTCATGGGTCTTTTTAAAAGTAGCTTATCTTCTATTTTAGAATCAAAATTGTATATTGGTTCTAAGGCAGAAGAGTAGTAAGGACTAGGCAATAGGGGGTCATACAGAGTCATACAGCTAGGAAGTGTCTGAAGCCAGATTTGAACCCAGGATCAACTGTCTCTGGGCCTGACTCTCAATCTCCTGAGCTACCCAGCTGTCTCCTTATGGTTCTTTTATTTTGCTAATAATACCATCCCCTCCTTGAGTCAGGAAGGTCATAATCCTTTTCTTATCTTGTAGATAGTCTCCAAGAGTTTCTCTGATTGAAAAAATTTCCATCCCAGGTCAGTTAGGTGGCTCATTGGAGAAAGACACAGGCCTAGAAATGGGAGGTCCTAGGTTCAAATTTGTAGCTATGTGACCTTGGGCAAGTCATTTAACCCCAATTGTCTAGCTCTTACTGATCTTTTGCCTTGGAACTGATACTTAGCATTGATTCCAAGATGGAAAATAAGGGTTAAAAATATTACCATCCTAAAAATGATCTGATGATGAGACTATTTGAATAGAGTTAGGTGGGTCCTTAGGCATATGGAATGGTATGCCAATATTTGAAGTCACAGAAATGGTGAATGGAGTTATAGGGGATTAGACTGAAACTAATTTAGGGATTCTTATCCTGAGGCCAGCTTTAAAATTATTTTGATAATTATATTTCAATAGAGTTGGTTTTCTTTGTGCTCCTATTTATTTTACTGTATGCTTTTAAAAATATTCTTCTGAAAAAGAATCTATAGATTTTGCTTGACTGCCATAGGAGTGCAGAATACCAGAAAGGTTGAAAATTCCTAGATTAGATTATCTCTAAGATATCTTTCAAGTATAAATTCTATTTTTCTGTAGATAACTTTTTTTGGGGAGGAAAGTAGGCTGCACAGTGCATAGAGCACTGAGCTTGGAATCAGGAAGGTTCAACTTCATGAGTTCAAGTCAGGCTTCAGATACTAGCTGTGTGACCCTAAGCAAGTGACCTAGCTTGCTTTGGTTTCTTCATCTATAAAAGGAGTCAGATAAGGAAATGTCAAAATACTCTAGTATCTTTGCTAAGAAAACATCAAGTAGGATCACATAGTTGGATATGACTAAAAAAATGTCTTTTCACATGGAAGAAAATGAAATGAGAGAAATGGAAGAAAATGAAATCAGGCCTAAAGACCATGAGTATAATAACTCATTTATTCATGGTTCTTTTCTTGATTCATGCAGATCACAATCCTATAATCTAGTAGCTAGTCTTCAAGAGTTTTTCTGTTTGAAAACATCATCATCCTGAAAATGATCTTATGATAAGATTGTC
Organism: Gracilinanus agilis; assembly: GCF_016433145.1. Classification (NCBI taxonomy): domain Eukaryota; kingdom Metazoa; phylum Chordata; class Mammalia; order Didelphimorphia; family Didelphidae; genus Gracilinanus; species Gracilinanus agilis. The sequence goes on from NC_058133.1 coordinate 310,749,723, forward strand.
TGAACAAAGTTAGGCTGGTTCTTAGGTAATAGAATATGAAACCAATATTTGGAAGCTCATGTAGGTCGATAGGAATTTCCAGAACTGGAACTCCATTGTCAAATATCCAAGGCCACTTCCATGTCACCAGGAAGTATCAGAGTAAGACCTTAGTGCAGGTGAGCATAATAATAAAAATTCATTTTTAATTCACCTTAAGGTTCTAAAGCCTTTCTTCATGACAATATTGTGATGTAGGCAGTGTGATCATTGTTATACCCATTTTACAGAAGGAAAAAGAGGTCCAAAGGTTTTATGTGACTAGCTGGTAAATATCTGATTTCAGTCACAGAGCTGGATATTCCAGGTTTAATTGCTTTCATTACATTAAACAATGTGAAGGAGCCTGACTTCCTCATTACCAGCAACACCAGCATATGATTGATTCCCCCCCAAAGGGAGTGTAAGACCGATATCCCTTGGAGTGACAATGCTCTGTATACATATGGGCTTCTAGCCCAGCCTCCAAGGTTTTTTCTAAGGAAGCAATTCCATTGGAGATACAGCCAGGCAACTTCTTCTATGAGTCCTGCAGGCACAGCTTCTGAAGACACAGAAAGTCCTTGATACCAAAGTCCTTGGCAGGATTAAGTGATTCAACATCAGAAATAGATATGGTTTTTATCAGTAGACATGACATCAAGGAAGACACATTACTCTTTGTTTTATTGCTGCATATGAGACCTTTCCATCTGACTTGCAGCTGAAACCTCCTTAATGTTATCTTCCCCTTTAGAATGTGAATTCCTTGAGGATACAGACTATTTCTAGTTTTTCATTTATGCCCCTTGCTCTTAGTAGTTCTTAGTTCTGTTCATATTATGTTTTTATTAAGTATTTTTCATTCATTTGTTCATTTACTCCCTCCTTTATCTATGTTTAAATTGTTAGACCTGTGATATGGTAAGCTCACATAAAAAGAAAACATACTAATTAAGGTGATAGTATTTTAGAAAGTCCAAGAATTACCATAGTAAAAGTAGAGGAAATTTAGAATCCCTTAGTAATTTATCATTAATTCCTTTCATAAGAATTGACGAAGGTACTTTTCAACTGTGTTTGGAAATTATTATTTCTTTGAAGATAGATCCCAAATCTAGTATGACTTAATGCATATATATATATATATATATATATATATATACACACACACACACACACACACACACACACACACACACACACACACACA
>NC_058133.1:310753895-310762521 GCF_016433145.1 Gracilinanus agilis
ATATATATATATATATATATATATATATACACACACACACACACACACACACACACACACACACAGGAATTGCCCAAGGCACATTTCTTTTAAGTGACGGCTTGCCCAAGGTCCAAGAGCTAATTAGGTATAATGATTTGAACCGAAGCACTCATGATTCTAAGCTCAACATGTCACAATAACTTGGTGTCATGAAAATATTGGCGGAAAATTTAGCAGGAGCTAGAAAGGTCTGAAGTGTATTAAGTGTTACAAAAGAGGGAAGGAATCTGGTATAAATAAATAAATATAGATGTATATGTAGATGTATGTTTGTATGTATAGGGCCATAGAGTTCACTAAATTGCCAAAGGGATTTATGATGCAGAAAAGTTAAGAATATTTGTTTTGAATGTTTTAAGAGGCAATATGGTCTAATGGAAAGAACATTAGCTCTTTCCATAAATATCTATATCTATATCTATCTATCTTCTATCTATTTATCTATACATTGAAATTCTTTGAGATTTCCTCATAGGAACATAGGATAATAGATCCAGAGCAAAGATCCTGAGAAAAGGACCTCGGAGGTAATTTAGTCTACCCTATCTCCAGTTTTATAGATGAGAATCTGAGTGCCATAAAGGCAGGGTAACTCATCCTTAATTTCACAGAAAATAAACAAGAGAGGTAGGAATTGAACACGGGTCCTCTGACTCTAGAGCCAGAGCTCTTTCCATTGTACAATACTGCCTTTGAAACAAGGATTCTTAACCATTTTTGCAACATGGACCCCTTTGGCAGTCTGGTGAAATCTTTGAGTCTCTTATTGGAATAAAAGATTAAAATTCATAAAGCAAAACACATGATATTCCAAAAGGAGTTTCATTGAAATATTGTTTAAAAGATTTAAAAACAAAAACAATTTCCTAGACTTCAGGTTAAGAACTCTTGACTGTAAAGAAATGGGACAACTTGCTTTCTCTAAAGATTAATCATTTCTTGCTTAAAAGACTGTCTTCAGAGCAGTGGTTTTTAACTAGTGGCAAAGTCATCTACTCAGAGTGGTGTAATACAGGGCTTTGTATTAGCAAGTTTGCAGGAGGTAGCCAGGGGGATGAGAAAGGAAATGGACTGGGCGGCTTTCTGATTTTTTTGTTCTGATGTCTGTGCCAGGCTGCAATAGACCACTAGCTTCTACCTGAAGCACCAACTAAAAACGGTTATAGCATTTTTAAATAAAGAAAACTCCCAATCTAGATTGGAATTTTAATAAAGGACATACCTGCATATTTTTAGAGTGGGGATCAATAGGGAAGATGGATGGCCACCAAGAATACGATAAATCACTTTTTGCTCAGGATGTATAATCTCCTATTTAAGGCTAACAAGTCGGCATTTGTTCACAAGGACAATTTTTCAGGAGTCTGTTGGAATGCTTTTATTACTTAGTTCTAACCCAGTCCCTAATTAAACTTTTAAATATTACCTGCAATCAGCTGAAGAATGTCTCCTATTATTTTCCATACTCCTCACCTTCTATTTGCCCCAGGCTTTCAAAGAGCTTCTGCCAAAATGAGACTATTCTCTGAAGAAGAAAGAATAATAGTTCCATAGGAAGAAGCATAAAATCATCACAGCAGAATCAAGAAAACCTGGGTTCAAATCCCACCTGGGACATGTACCTTTTGACCTTGGATAAGCTGTTTTTAATGTCTCTGGGCCTTAATTTCCAGATTTTGATTACATGGCTTGTAACATCTCTTCCATCTCTAAACCTATGATCTGATGAAAGTCTACTCAAGTTAGAATTTTATTAACTGGCATAGAGGGAAAAAATATCAAATTAATTTCAGAGAAAGAAAATATTAAAATAAAATGGAAACTCCCCCAATAACACTCAACAGAATGAATGCCTGAGGAAGCTGGGGAGTTTTCATGCATGGGGAGCTTCCATATTGTGGGATTTGGGCATGGAGCCACACCTGGAATCCCAGCCAAGGAACTGCCACCTGCTTGTTTTGAGGGTATATTATATTTCTTTTTGTTTTTCTTCATCTTTTGCCTCACACTTAAGGGGCTTTCTGATCTTAGGCAAAGGTACAGCAGGCATTGCTAAACTTCTGGTGGAAAGCCTAGGGCTAAAGGGGTTGAGGCCTTTGAATTGTGTGTGGGCATACGGTGCATACGTAGTCATGATGCAGGACCGGAGCTCCTGGCAATGCCTCTTCAGCTCTACTTTCCTACTCCCAGATACCTGGCTTTTCTTCAGGAGATGTTAATCTTTACCCACCTTTCCAGGTACCTTTTTGTGAGTGGGTTGAATCAGGATGGATTACGCTAACACCTTGGCTGACACTGTGACCAGGATTTCCTGCCTCTAAGGCATTGAGTGATGCAGATCTATGTAAATCTTTTGCTATTTTCCACCTGGGTTCCACAGTCCCCAAAGTCTAATAAAAAATTTCTTCATATGGCAGTCTCTATGCAGCTTTATTGGCCTGCTCAAATAGGTCTGTGGATCACCTCATGGGGAATCCATGGCCATTTATCTCTTCCCTCCCTTCGTACCTAGCCAATATGCTTTCCATTTATCTCAGTTCCTCCAAAGAGGTTTTTGAGGGGACTCCCAGCCTTTCATTGGTCTTGAATGTTCCTATTTGACATAGCTGGTGTTGGTCATATGAATTATCTAAAATGATCTTTATTAATTTAAATATTTATTATTTATTAATTATTTATTAAATATTGAAAATATTTCACAAAAGATTTAGTGAAAAGGATTTTTAGGCTAGCTAGTTGTCCCAGGAAAGAAGGAAACAGCGTTTGCTAAGTGCCTAATTTGTTGTGCCAGGCACTGTGCAAACTTTCTACAAATATCTCATTTTCTCCTCACATGCAACCCTGAGAGGGAAGTGCTATTATTATCCCCATTTTAAAGCTAAAGGAACAGAAGTAAAAAGTTTGAGTGACTTTCCTAGGATCACACAGTAGTAAATATCTGAGGCTGGATTTGAACTTAGGTCTCCCTGACTGTAGGTCCAGCACTTGGGTGACCCACCATTCCTTAAGGGGTAGAAGAATCTAAGCACTTCCTCCTGGACGTGTGTGAAGGGCCTGCCCCCATCACTCAAAGGATGAAAATTTAGGTCTTTGAGTTCTAACTTAAGAGAGATGGCAGAATTCACTCCTCCATTTGTGGGGATGGGGAATTGTGTTAGCTAAATAATCCAGGGGAAGCCAGCTGGTAATAGAAAAAAATTCCGCCACCATAAGATCAACACCAAAATGCCTGGCAGAAACAATGATACTACCAGATCACTGCCTAGCTGCAACCTCAGAACACCAAGAATACCCCACAGAGACTCTATTCCATCCCCAGGTCCAACACCATTAATACGATGGCATCACCAGTGGTCAATGGAATATCATAAGTTGTTTCTCTACTTGTGTGTCCTAACCATAAGTATTGCCATTATGTGTGCCTCACCATAAAGGTGACCTATATGTATTCGTGGGTGTGTATGTCCCAGGTTTATAACATTTATCTTTGCTATCTAAGCTATTTTGTTAAATATCTGCTATTTAAACTAATTTCATCCTCTGGTTGACTAGTTTATGAATATATGCACACATACTAAATAGAAACCTGTTGACATACACATATACATATATATATACATGTGCATGAATATTTGTATGCAAATGAATTCATATGCAAATATCTGTGTACATATACACATAAAGGATAAAAGTCAGTTCAGTTGAGTTTTTTAAAGCTTTTCTTGCTTAGTTGTTTTTAGTCATGTCCGACTCTTCATGACACTGTTTGGGTTTTTTTTGGCAAAGATACTGGAGTGGTTTGCCATTTCCTTCTCCAGCTCATTTTACCAATGAAGAAACTGAGGCAAACAAGGGTAAGTGACTTGCCAAGGGCTATATAGCTAGTAAATGTCTAAGGCTGGATTTGAAATCAGGAAAATGAACTAATCTTCCTGATTCCAGGCTTAGCACTCTGTCTACTGTGCCACCTAGCTCTGCTCCTTTTTTTCCCTAAAACCCTAAACTTCCATCTTATAATCAACACTGTATATGGTTCAAAGGCAGAAGAATGGTAAGGGCTAGGCAATGGGGGTAAAGTGACTTGCCCAGAGTCACACAGCTGGGAAGTATCTGAGGTCACATTTGAACCCAGGACTTCCCATCTCTAGGCCTGGCTCTCAATCTGCTGAACTACCCAGCTGCCCCTAAGCCACTCCCTTTTTAAAACTTATAACTGCACTTAGACTTTTGGGATGTATATGCATATATATGTACATGTACATTGATGCAGGCTCATGAGCTCTATCTTCTTGAGTGAATGCAGGGCCACAGAGCATTTGTAAGCTGTAGAAGTTCATCTGGAAGGATGGTAGTATGGTATACATGAGGGGCTGAGGTGTTCCCAGCTGTCATCGATTGTGTATGATTGCATTGTAATGCTATATATTGTACTCCCTGGCAAATGAAGCAAAGAGGGTTGAGGATAACCTAACATAGTCATAAGACTGCAAACTGTTCTTTACTCAAAAAATCTCTCTTAAATTCTATCAATTAAAGATTTGTCTGAGTTAAAACAATGGTTTTCTCCTGAGAGGCTTCAACCTCATTCACAATTTAGTGTTAATTAATCAGCTAATCAGATTTATCTCTAACTTCAAAAAAGAGCAGCACTAAGAAATAGGACTTTTGATTGCTGCAGAGAGGATGGGAAATTTCAGATCAGAGAACACTCTGGTGGAAAGAGGGTGTATAGAGGACAGCTGGAGAGTTGGTATTTGAAAGAGACAGAAAGTGATAAGTAGGTGAGACAGAAAGAGAAATGAGACAGTGTACTTTGTTATATTGCCTAGAATCCTGGAGGCAGCCAGAATGCTCCTGTTTTACAATTACTACCCTATCTTAGTGGTATATCCACACTGAATTATCAAAGATAGCTAAAAAGGTCAGCATCCTCACCCCACTGGGGTCAGGCTGGTTGAATCTCACCCTCCATAATATCAGCATTGTGCAATGTTTATGGATTTTGAGTCGCCGTTATGCCTACAGACTCTATTTTGTGTGTAAATAGTAAAGTCTACTACTAACAAAAATGGAAATGTACAAGCAACAATCCCATACCCCATTTAGGCTTGATTTAGGGAGACATTTTTGTCTCATAAGAGAATTTATTTCATATTTTCAAATACATTCATAAGTGTTCAGGATCTTCTGTATTATAGTCATAGCCCTAACTCACAAGTTATTCTCCCTCTCTAATATGAGCAAATTCACATTATAGTCATGTTCAGCTTTTTAATATATTTTTCCCCACTCCCAGATGATATGTGGCTACCTATTTACATTCCACGTCTACTGTTTCCCTCATCTCTATCCATCTATTTGTTGTTATTCAATTGTTTCATTCATGTCTAACTCTTCATGATCCCATTTGGCTTGTGTTTGTTGTTGTTGTTGTTGTTGTTGTTGTTTTGGCAAAGATACTGGAATAATTTGCTCATTTCCTTCTCTAGTTCATTTTATAGATGAGGAAATTGAGGTAAACTGGGTTAAATGACTTGCTCAGGGTCTCATAGCTAATAAGCAGCTAAGCCCACAATTTGAACTCAGGAAGATAACTGATTAAATTGTACCCCTCCTTGTATGCTTCTATTTGAACCTCTATTTAGAATGGGTACTGAGTATCATCATCTACAAAATAAGAGCATTTGGAATACATGACCTCTGTGGTCCCTTCTTGTGGCATTCAGTGGCACAATGGCCTGGATTCAGGGAGACTCATCTTTCTGGACAACAACAATGGTACCTTCTAGCTCTAAATCCATGATCCTACCATCTTGTGACTTGAATCCTGGCCAACTGACTGCAGATTCTTTCTACAAGGTGATAAATCTTGTTTCAAACTAAATATTCATAATCTGAAGTATAATATTTAGAATGACTACATTGTATTGTTCTCTAATTATTATAAGTAGTGTCTTCCTTTCTCCAAAAGAAGATCAGCTCTTTGAGGTCAGGAAATATTGAATTTGGTCAAAAGACCAAGGTTTAAATCTTAAATCTTAATGACTACCTGTTTGCCCTTGGGCCAGTTGCTTCCCTTCACTGGGACTTAGTTTTCTCATTTATAAAAAGGATGAGGGCTCAGACTAGAGGAACTCTGAGGTTCCTGCCAACTGTAAATCTATGATCAGATGATGCCTGTAGTAAAAGGATATGCTATCAATCAGTATCTCCATTATAATTTGGGAGGGGCATTATATTTATTATTGCCACTTCATCCTAATAAAGATAAGGAAATTGGGATTCTGAGAGGTTGTGCCATGCCCATCCACCATATAGTGAGTAACACATGGGTTGGAGTGGAGAGAATATAAGACTTGGATACAAAGTCCTTGGGTTCAAATTCCACCTCTGTCATTTGCTACATCAAGTTTGACAAGTCCCTTAATCTTTCTGGGTTTCAGGGAAATATGAAACCTTCTCTAGCTATAAACCTAGGACCCTAAGTGTCTCGGGCAGGACAGAAACTCAAGTCTAACGTGCTATAACATACTGTATCACCTTACCCTAGAATTCTCATCCTCGATGTCTTTGGTGTTTTTTTCCCCCTACAAAATCCCACCAACTGTTTCTCCAGCAGAATTGCTCTTTAATCCATTGATTTTATTCTGACATTCTGACCTAGTTTTTAGTCTTTTTCTCCAAATCTACTCCTTACTTTTGTGTTATCTCATTCCTTGCAGGATACTTAAAAAAAGTGCTGCAAAGAATTTTGGCACTTTTTTTTTTACACATTAGTACTGTGAAACAACATGGCCACCTTTCCCTTATCCTCCTTTTCCCTCCCTACTTCTCTCTTCCAATTAATGTATTTGATTTAGAATAATAGGTTTAGAGTATCAGGGAACTTGATAGATCATTTAGTCCACTTCCTCATTCTGGAAAAATTAATAATTATTAAACTATTAAATATTACTTATGACTTAGCCATCTTTCTCCACTCCTGCTCCACTTAGCCGCATATAGCATATATCATACTAGAAGCATCCCTGGGAAATTATAATCCTATTAATTCACATAATTTGCCATCACTGGTGTGAATCACAATTGCATCACTAACTACCAAAGGTAAGAAAAATGGTATTAATTTAGTCAGGCTTCAGTTTAGGAGGTCTAAGTGTACATCCAAACCAACAACCATCCTAAGTTTCTTTGGGATTCCAGTAAAAGATTAGGGGTGAAGACATCTTGCATAGAGTAAGCAATTTGACTGACTCAGATTTCTATAGCACCAGATTGCAAAGGGTTTTCTTTACAAAGATCCTCTATCAGGGATAGCTAGGTGGCTTGGTGGATTGAAAGCCAGGCCTAGAGACAGAAGATCTTGGGTTCAAATTTGGCCTGACACTTCTTATCTGTGGGACTCTGGGCAAATCACTTAAACCCCATTGTCCAGCCCTTACCACTCTTCTGCCTTGGAAGAAATGCACAGTAAGAAGACAAAGGCTTTAGTGTTTTTCTTTGGGGGCAGGGTAAAGGGACTTGGCCCTGATCTTTGATTTCAACATGTAGGAGTTTCCTTACCTGGTGGCTCCCTACATGACTTTATTGTGTAAAATCTTAGTTTCCTGAGGGGGGGGGCTCATCAACATGTTAGGTGATTTGCCAAGGGGTTCACACATAGTATGTATCAGAAGTAGAACATTAAATGAGGTCTTCTTGACTTCTGAGGTCAGCTAAGCCTCCACCAAACAAAGTTGTCTCTTCAGCTATAATTAAGATGATATGTACGTCATAGACTCAGATTTAATGCCAGAAGAGATCTTATTTCCAAACGTCTAATTCAACCCTCTTATTTTAAAGATGAGGAAACTGAGGCTACCAGATGTTAAATTGTATGGCCAGAGTTTCTTGGCTAGTAAATATCTGAGGCTGGAATTAAACTTAGAACTCCTGACTCAGAGTCGAATACACTAACAAATATTCTAAAAATACCATCACTTTTCCACCAGAGGCTGTGCTGCCTAAAAAGGGATCATGACCAAGAAATGCTAACACAACACTAGTCAATAACGAGCCAAGATTTGGTTATCTCAGTGTCCCTGACCTCCCTTCATCTCTCCTGGTCCAAGAAATTCAGCTAATTTTCTTCCCTGCCTGTTGATGAAGAGTTTGTTCTCTATTGGTAGTTAACGGTTCTTTCTCATGAAAAAGATTGAAGGGTTAAAAGCTCATCTCAAACCCTCTGAAAATTTTAGAAGAAAACTAAAAGAAAAATCAAAGGCCTGGTTTGATGACAAGTACTAAACAGCATGGCTGGTCTCAAGGGTGACTGCCAATGTATTATCATTTCATGGGCTTCAAGGAGGCTCTAATATCCACTTATCCCCAAACATAGTTGTCTAAAATTCTACCATCAGAACTTCATCTATTTATCTCAAAGCTTTCATAACTTATTAAAACACATGTCTTCCTAAGAGAGGCAATTCTTTAAGCTATCAATCATTTGCCTATAACTTAGCTTTAATGAGAAGAGAATTTTATGGCAGAGAGAGAGAGAGAGAGAGAGAGAGAGAGAGAGAGAGACAGAGACAGAGACAGAGAC
>NC_058133.1:310764826-310983015 GCF_016433145.1 Gracilinanus agilis
AGAGAGAGAGAGAGAGAGAGAGAGAGAGAGAGAGAGAGAGAGAGAGAGTGCTTAGAACTAAAGAAAAGATGAAGAAATACTACTTTGGTGGAAAAATGATACAAAATAAGGAGGTTGTTTTGGCTGTCATTTACATCATTTCTGACTCTTTTTGACACAATTTGATGTTTTCTTGACAAAGATTGGAATGGTTTGCCATTTCTTTCTCCAGCTCATTTTACAGATGGGGAAAGTGAAGTAAACAGGCTTAAGTGACTTGCCCAAAGTCACACAGTTCGTAAATGTCTAAGGCCAGATTTGGACTCACAAAGATGAGTTGTCCTGATTGTAACTAAGCTCAGTGCTTTAACCATTCTGCCACCAATTTTCACTATTTTCATCAACTTGAAGATGTTATTTCTTAACCTGTAAGCTTAAAGAAGGCATTGACCTGAATTTGAATTCCAGCTCAAATTCCCACTGGTTGTGCCCTTGGAAGACATTTGACCTTTTACAACCTCCTCATTTTTAAAGCAAGAGACTAGATGATTTCTAGGCTCCTTTTTGGATCGAATTCCTGATGATCCAGGTGGTATCAGCTTCATTTCCCCACTCTTTTCTTACCAACATTTTATATCAATAAAGTATGTTTTTTTATTTTAATTATTATTATTTATATAGTATATAATTATATATTAATTATTTTAATATTCATTTTATTGATGAATAAACTGAGAATCATTGAAGTTGCATGACTTCCCCAAAGTTACATAGCTAATTAGTGGTGGAACATGTTTTCTGAACTTAGGTCTCTTAAAGCCAGAACTATAACTAGGAACTATTGTGCCTTAGGCAAATTAAATTAAGCCAAGTGGGAGAGAATTGTGTCAGTATAGAGCATGGCTTGGGTGCTGTTGTCCCAGGATAATCGTACTAAGTTAAGTGGTGGTGAGTCTGCTGGAAGAGCAGAAGTTATTGGAATGGTAACTGCTATCGGGAAGAAATCAGAGTCATGGCGTCAAAGATTCTCAGAATGGGCAGGGAACTGTTATCTAGGCAAGCTATATCTGCACTGGAATTGTGCTACCCCTTCTTTAGATATCGACACTCTGGTCAAGTCTCCTTCATCCCCAGTTAGTTATTGCTATGCCCAGGGAACTTTGAGTACAGCCATATTAATTAAGGAGAGAGACAATGTTGTAGAGTGGATAGAAAACCTGGCCCCAGACTCAGAATGATGATTTAAATTCTTGCTTTTGACACATACTATCAAAAGGCTCTGGGCAAGACATTCAACCTCAAAGTGCCTCTATGCAACAATGAAACTCAAAGTTGCAGAACATTTTCCCAACTACATTGGTAGAAGGATTTCTTCACCAGGAGTCTACCGACAAAATCACAGATTTGGACAAAAATGGAAAATTAAAGAGCATCATTTGTTCTTTACTTGATGTAACAGGTCCCTCCTAATTCTCATTCTGTTACCTAAAAGAGAGATATTTTTCCACCTTCCCCAAGCAGGCAATATTTTTGTTCTTGTAGCTGAATAAGCAAATGGAACCCCTTGAACCAGCTTTTAAAACTGGAAAAGTGGCTTCTTCCAGGGGTGAGGGGGGTGGGTGGGTGTTGAAACTTCAAATTTACAAATATATTTTGAAAACATTTGGATGTCACTTCTTAGCTGCCAAGTTCTTAGTTCAAGTTTTCTGTTTATCTTACTAAAATTAAAGGCATCCCTGAGAAATGAAAGCAGATTTCTTCCTAACATATTACAGTGTTAGATTTTGGTGATATCGGCCAATGCTGCCTGGGGAAAACAGCACAGGTTTTGGCAGTAAGCAAGTCTGACAACAGGAATTTTAGCATGCTGCAGGCTCTGAAGAATTAGCTTTTCGGGGAGTGGGAGACAGTGGAAATGGGCTTAATTCCCCAAAAGAATCTCAGAATTTGGACATATCTGACAACCAGAATGCCCATAGAATATGCACATTCGAATGCCTTATAAAATTTAGACAGATTGTCGAGTTTTTTAGGCTGGGTGATTGCACAAGCTGCCACAGCATAAGCAGATATCAATTTTAAGCTCGAAATGGATTTTACTAGTGGGTCATGAGTAAAAGCTTATTCAGAAGAAATACAATCCGTATGTAGTTAACTGTGAAATATTTCTGCTAAATAAGAGTTGCTGAAGAGAGGAATTCAAATAAAAAGACTTTGCATTATTTCTATGCAAAAAAAGTGGGGAGAGAAAACTAAATCTGTATGGAATCATTGGAATTATTGAGGCAGAAATCTGAATTACTCAGATAATTGGGGGTTTGTATAGATTTGATTTGGAAAAGGAATAACATTTGTGATGGAGAGCAAAAATTGTGATTTTTACCTCTTATAAACCCTCAATCTTCTGTGAATTGATTATATTTTTTACCTGTTGGGCAGAAATCATTATAAGCAAGAAAAATATATAAACAACTCATAAATGGATGCAAATATTCTTCAAAAAAGAAAGCAGACATAAAAACCTAAATGAATTGAGTATATGGGAGAATTGTTTCATCTTTAAATCCATGCAATTTGATTTTCAGCAGGTAACTCCTAATGACATTTAAAAATGAGAGGTAGCTAGCTCTCTCTGTCTCGGTCTCTGTCTCCCTTTCTAGTTAAAACCTGCCACAGCACATTGCATATGATTAGCACTTAATAAATAAATATTTTCTGAATTGCTGCTTAATTGCAACTCTATTTGGGATCTATCAAGTCATTTTATTTCCTTTGGACCTCAGTTCCTTCAACTGTAAAACGAACCTATGTTATCTAAGGCTTTTTCCAATTCTAGGTACTATGAGTGTATAATCCTATGGTTACATCATTTGCTATACCTATTAGTTTATGAATTCTTTGAGAGTAGGGACTGATTTTTGCTTTTCTTTGCATGCCCAGAATAAAGTGTCTAATACATAGTAGACACTATATAAGTTCTGACTGACTGATTGTCCATAGAAAATGTTCTTGATATCGAGAAGTCTGAGTTATGGTCTCTGCTATTAACCATCTACATGTCAGGGTATACTACTTAACCTCCTAGGGTACTGCAATAGAGTAATAGCCCTGGAGTCAGGAAGACTTGAGTTCAAATCTTATGGCACAATGAATAGAGCACACTGCCAGAGGGAGCAAGACCTGAGTTTGAATCTGATCTCAGACAAATTTGGCCTATAGACAAGTTACTTAACTTCTGCTTGATTCACTTTCCTCACCTGTAAAATGGGGACAATATTAGCACATACCCTACAGAGTTGTTGTGAGGATCAAAAGAGAAAGTAATTGTAAAATGTTTGGCACATAGTAAGAACTGTATAAACACTAGCTATTATTATTGCAAATATTAAAATGCTATCTGAATATTAGCTATTATTATCTTTTAAGTGAGGATAGTAATACATTCCTTCCTCTCCTTCTTCCTCTTCTTTCTTCTTTCTCTTTCTCTTTTTCTTCTGACATGAGTGTCAAATGAGAACATCTACACAAAAAGCTTCTAGAAAATTCTACTTACCTATATCCTTTAAAATAGACTAAAATCGGTATTTTTTCTTTTTATACACTTTTAAGGAACATAATTGTGCATAAAAAGGTAATACTGGTTCATACACTGTAATAACACAACAATTGTCTTTGTTCCTTGATTAAATCCTTTTGTCATCACTATATGATTGTTCTATATAGCTACCTTCTTTTTTACTTCTTAAATTAATTAATTTAAAATTATATAGTCCATTCACTCAAAGAGTTCATAATTGATTCAGATAATCCCACTATCCCCACCTCCTAGGGTCATTAATTTCATTATGAAGGAAGTTCCCGGTGAAATTGTCTTTACCAGTACATATCAGTAAGTGCTCTGAAGCTTATAATTTTAAAGATGCCTAGGGGGCATCTAGGTGGCTCAGTGAATTGAGAGCCAAGAGTAGAGATGAAAGGTCTTGGGTTCAGATCCAATCTCAGAAACTTCCTAGTCGTGTGACCCTGGGCAAGTCACTTAACCCCCATTGCCTAACCTTTACTGCTCTTCTGCCTTGGTGAGGGTTTAAAAAAAAAGGGGGTAGAAAAACCCCCTAGGAATCTGAGAACAACTTATTGTGGGTCACATAGCCATTATTTGTCTGAAAGGGGGCTTGAATTCAAGTCTCTTTTCTCTGAGACTAGCTCTCTATCCACTGTGCCATGCTACCTTTCTTAGAGAGATAATAGATACAAGAGATGACTTAAGCCCTCATTAGGCAGTTTTATTAGTCAGTGTTAGTAATTATAGTACAGTATAATGAACTCCATGGGATATGCTAATTGTAGTTGAATTTGGCTATAATTAATACATTCCTCCAAATTACCTTTCTACTCTCCAAATCTGGAATTGGAGAGAGCTAGTGTTCACGCTTTCTATAAAGAATTTCCAAATGTATAAAGAAGTGCTTGAATTCCAGAAGGGAAATAGAGATTTCATCTGAAATACCATAACAACTAGACATACTATGGTGTAATGAAAGGAGCTCTCGCTGGCTGGGAGCATGAAAACCCAAACTGGAGTCTGAGTTTCTCTTTGTGCCTCAGGTAACTTCCCTGAGTCTTGCCTACTAAATCATAGGTGCAATCTGTATTCAAGAATATAATTTCTTTCCCTCTAGAGTTCCCTTCTTCTGACACAATCACATATCCTTCACGTATTCACATGTAAACAATAACCAAAATGTATTATTTTGAACTTTTGGAAGAGAGAAAGGGAGATATCTAGCCCAAGTTATCAAGCCCAAGCATGTGAAGACTTTCTTTAGTGGAATGGGTGGATGAGAACAATTTGTTCCAATAGTCAAGAAGGTGGTTGAAGCAGGTGCTGTAGAATGCTTAGAACTTTGTCAGATATCAAAGATGCCAAGGCCATCCACTATATTCCAAGCCATCGCCAGTGAACTTCTGATTTCACCACTGGACTTTGATGACTGAAAGAGAGAATGAGTAAGGCTGATAACTTTGTGCAATTTTGCCTCTCTTAAAATCAAATTCACTTGTGAGTCAAGACTTCTTATATGAATTGGATTCAAAGTACTTGTAACATATTGCCTGTTACCACTAAAAGGTTAAACCAAATCAAACACATATCTTACATATTCAAGTAACATTTATTGAGAATCCCAGCATAATTGGCTGGAAAAACAAGAAGAAAGAGTTCTACAAAAAATTTTGCAATGTATATGTCTCATTGGTTCCCACATCTCTGGAGGGCAGGTAGTAGAGAATTTTTAGTAGAACTGATCTTTGATAGAATGCAATTTGAGTTGGAATTATTTTATCTTGTAAAAAGCAAAAGTCCAGTTTCCAGTGTTTATCATTAGCAAATCATCCTTTTTCACTGGGATGGTGAAGGTTGTGAACATTTACTGGTGAGGGTAGATTTATGTGGTTGAGTTCATGGCTATCATTTTGGAATTCATTTGTGGTCATTTTAGGCAATCTTGGCATATTTTAAAAATCTTTCTTGGGGCAGCTGGGTAGCTCAGTGGAGTGAGAGTCAGGCCTATAGACAGGAGGTCCTAGGTTCAAACCCGGCCTCAGCCACTTCCCAGCTGTGTGACCCTGGGCAAGTGACTTGACCCCCATTGCCCACCCTTACCAATCTTCCACCTATGAGACAATACACCGAAGTACAAGGGTTTAAAAAAAAACAAAAACAAAAACAAAAAAAAATCTTTCTTGACATTGAAAAGTAGATGCTCTTGCTTTTATGGGAGAACTATATTGATCAGTTTTTTAAAAATAATTTGCCCAAGGATGATACATTGTGAAGTAGCCATTATCTCAGATTGCTCAGTCAGATCGCTAGTAATTATTCTAAGAATGTTTTGTTAAGAAACTACCATTATTTTATATTGTAACTAGAGAGTTGCAGTGGACAAAGTCCAGTAAGGCTTCTTGCAAAAGTTACAAAGAGTGGGGGGGGGGAGAAGGCTTTCATATTTTTTAGCATGTAAACTATGAAGTTATAAATTATTATACTTTAAAAAACTCAAAATAAAAGCAAAGGTATTTTTAAAAAGTATCACTTAATATAAATGCTTGTTTTAATAAGGAAGAAAACCTCACAAAATTGAGGTTTATGTCAGTAGTTTTAGAAAGTTATAATGAATGAATTCAATCCCATTCACTTAGCCTTATGGATAGAAATCACAAATCAGTAGTATTATATTATAATGTGGGTCACAATAGTCACATAAAATAATGTCCAATTTTTACAAAATCACTGATATTTTACTTATTTTCTTTACCAAGTTTTTAATCCAGAAAATGAGAATGATAATATTTACCAGGAAATTTGAATTTTGAAAATTATCTCCTATATGGAAAACCATAAAAGAAGAAGCTGAACTATACAGATTAAAATATATTCAAACTATAATAGATCCATGTCCAGTGACTAATGTTTCAGCTTACTATTTGAGAAAATAAATTTCTTAATCATGAAGTTCTTGCTATAAATGAAACCAGAGGAATTGTATGATTGGCAAGATAATGTAGTAGTTATTTTCTATAAATATTCACTAAAATGAGTAGTTGGAGGTGAATCCATGAGATAAGACTGGAGAAATACTATATAAGGTATAAGTTTCAAAAATTAATGTTAAGGGGGCAGCTGGGTAGCTCAGTGGATTGAGAGCCAGGCCTAGAGACGGGAGGTCCTAGGTTCAAATCCAGCCTCAGACACTTCCCAGCTGTGTGACCCTGGGCAAGTCACTTGACCCCCATTGCCTATCCTTACCACTCTTCCACCTATAAGTCAATACACGGAAGTTAAGGGTTTAAAATTAAAAAAAAATTAATGTTAAACTACTAAAACAATTGGACTTATTTCAATATCCCTTGTATTCTATATTCCAGAAGCTACCAGCATAAGCAATCTCACAGACTTTCCCTTTAGTTTAAAGTGGTGTGGGTCCATGACTAGTCTTTTCATAGTAGTGACTCATTCTGTATGCTACTATCACCAATAAGAGGAACACAATGACTGGGCTCAGCTTCCCTGAGGATAGAAGTACAACTTGGGAGAAGGGTAGTAGAAGGCGTGATAGTATGAAGTCAATTAGAAGAAAAAACTTTGAGGCTTCCATGCCCACAGAAAAAGGCACTGGAAATCCATCCACAGTTAATTCTTTCCTCAAGGACATTATTCGAAACACAGGCCACTGAACTGCCAAATCTCCCAACAGAAGGAGACTGAAGATATTTGTTTTGGGGGAATCTATAAAGAAACAAAATATGGCTAAGAATGTGGAAGGAAGCCAAAGAGCCATAGTCCAATATCTAGGAAGAAAGGAAAAAAAATTGAAGGCAAATATGTATATTTGTATATATGTCTGCATATATAGGTATGTGTATGACTTTGTGTGTATGTGTGTGTGTGTGTGTGTGTGTGTGTGTGTGTGTGTGTGTGTGTGTGTTTATATCCCTCTACTTGGCATAATGGATAGAGAACTGGACTTTGAATCAGGAAGACTCACTTCATGAGTTCAAATTTGGCTTTAGACATTTACTAACTATGTGACTCTGAGCTAGTCACTTAATTATGTAAGCCTCGATTTTCTCATTTATAAGATGAGCTAGAGAAGGAAATGGCAAACCACTCCAACATCTTTTTTTGTATCATTTATTATTGTAATACAATTTATTATTTTATTAATTTAGACAATACCACTCTAATATCTTTGCCAAGAAAATCCCAAATGGAGTCTCAAAGAGTCAGACCCAACTGAAATGACTAAAATATATAAATATTCTGTGCTTGTGTGTTTTTATGAGGCAACTGGATGGCACTAATATAGTCAGGAAGACCTGAGTTCAAATCTGAACTCAGATATTTTACTAACTGTGTTATCCTGAGGAAGCTGTTTAGTTTCCGTTTACCTCAGTTTCCTTATTTGTAAAATGAGGATAATAAAAGCACCAGTTTCCCAGAGTTGTTATAAGTATCAAATAAGATAATAATTATAAAGCAATCAGCACTGTTTGGGACATAATAGTTACTACCTTTTAACTATTATGAGCTATTTTTGCATATATTTATAATATATATTAAATGCATATGTATCAGGAGTTAGAAGAGATAAATTAAGAGACAGACAGAAAGCTCTTGAAAGGCAGAATCAGTCAATAAACATTTATTAAGCACCTACTATATACTAGACACAGTACTAAGTATTATAATTAGTTAAGCCTAGCTCCCAAGTTAGTAAGCCAATAGAAACTTATAAAGGCAGAAGGAGAAGAGTAAAAATTAAGAGAGGAGGATATAATACGTCAAATAAATATTATAATAGGAAGGAAGTCAATTTAAAAAAAAAAACTCCTAAAAAAGTGAATTGTATAGGTTCCACAGAGATCACAGAATAATATAAAAAATCTATGGATCTCAAAGATAAATATAACTTTCAATAGATGATATTATGGCAAAAATTATGTCTGAAACGAGAGTTCTAAATACAGAATCTAAAAACACAAAAAAACCTTAAAACGTATGTTGGTCTAAGGTACCACCTTACACCTAGCAGACTGGTTAATATGACAACAAAGGAAAGTGATAAATGTTGGAGGGGATGTGGCAAAATTGGGACGCTAATACATTGCTGGTGGAGTTGTGAGTTGGTCCAACCATTCTGGAGGGCAATTTAGAACTATGCACAAAGGGTTTTAAAAGAATACCTGCCCTTTTACCTAGCCATTCCACTGCTGGGTTTGTACCCCAAAGAGATTATAAGGAAAAAGACTTACACAAAAAATATTCATAGCCTCGCTCTTTGTAGTAGCAAAAAATTGGAAAACGAGGGAGTGTCCATCAGTTGGGGAATGACTCAATAAATTGTGGTATCTATTGGTGATGGAATATTATTGTACTGAAAGGAATAAAGATATGGAGAGATTCCATGTGAACTGGAATGATCTGCAGGAATTGATGCAGAGCAAAAGGAGCAGAACCAGGAGAACATTGTTCATAGAGACTGATGCATTATGGCACAATCAATGTAATAGACTTTTCTACCAGCAGCAATGCAATGACCCAGGACAATCCAGAGGAATTTAGGAGAAAGAATGCTATCTACATCAAGAGAAAGAACTGTGGAAATAGAAACACATTTAGAAAAATATATGCTCGAGCACATAGTACGATAGGGATATGATTAGGGTTTTGATGATAAAGGACCACTCTACTGCAAATATGAATAACATGGAAATAGGTTTTGAACAATACCTGTATAACCCAGTGGAACTGCTTGTCAGTTTCGTTAGGAGGGAGGAAAGAGTGGGAATGGAGGGGATCATGAATGATGTAACCATGGAAAAATATTCTAAATAAAAGAAAGAAAAAACACCACATATGTTCAATCTCAGTTAAGAATAAGTAATAGATATGGAATTCAAGAATACAAAAAAGGAAGAAAATTTAGTGGAAGCAAAATTCAATAACTTTAAAACATAAGTTCTATGCAAACCAAGAGGTTGAAGACAGGATGTATTTGTCTACAAAGTAATTTCTAGATGTAAGATATGAATCTAATGGGAAACGTTATTTGTTAATAAAAGAGGACTCTTTTAGGGTACTATGGGATAGATTAACAAGAAGGATGGGGCTGACATGAACGGATCTGAAGAAGCACAGAATGGTGGTCTAGGAGAGGGACCTAGGCAGCCTTAATCTTAGAATCATGAGAATTCTGAGTGGAGTCATATGATAGTTCATTGTCATACTCTTCACAATAGCAATGGGAATGTGGATTTAATTTTTAATTTCTGAGCAAGACCTAGGAAATATGGTACTTGGTGAGGTGGGAGTATTTGCTTGATTGCATGGTAGATGGCAATTTACTCATCCTCACTGATGTACACAGCAAAGTCCTGGAATCTGGTTGATTAAAAGTATTCAAGTCACATTTGAAGTACTCACCTTCCAGTGTAGGTCATCTCCATCCATTTTTAAACAGATTCTTATAACAAATCACAGGGGCTAATGAAATCATTGGGTCCTAAAGTGTGGTTTGTTATAGAAGGAGGGGGGGGGACCACTAAGGCCCATAGTGATTGCATGGTTCCTTCTGTGCATTCAAGTAGTCAGTGGTGTTAAGAATACTAGGAAAAGGTCAAGAAAAATGAGGACTAAAACAACTGAAATCTGGCAATGAGGAGGTTATTAATGTACTTTGATAAAGTACATCTTCCTCCTCTTCCTATTATGACCCCCCCCCAACTTCCAGGACCCTGAGCTTCTGATTGGCAAAATCTCAACATGTCTAGGTACCTCCAGACCTTTAGGATTATTAGGATATTCTATGACTACCTTTCTGCCATACCATCACATATGTACTATTTTGCTCTATCCTTCTCCCACCCCTACTTTCCACCTCTTGCACCAGGAACAGTAATCAAATCAATGATCATTCTAAGAAAGAATTTTTCAAGCAATTGTCCATTTCCTTAAGAGTGATGATTATAATTTCTTACAGCAAAACATTCTTTCCTGGCAAAACTCTCTGAGAGATGTTGTTTTCTGGTATTAGAATGTAAGCTCTTATGGCCTCTCTTGCTCCTTTTAAAGTTTCTCTGATACCTGCACATAAGTAGCACTTGATGTGTTTTTTTCCTTCATATCTGTTAGCAAGTTTGTATGGGATGGCCAATGAATTTTTTAAGGATAAAGGAGATCAGCTAATGTTTGTAGGAAGATGGTTTGTGTTGTTCTTCATTTTTTAAGAAGATCAATGACATCATGATGAGTGATGTCTTGACTTGGATTTTAGTGAGGAAGAATTGAGCAAAATCATCAGCCTCACTTTCTCTTCTGGAGTCATCAAAGTCCAGTGGCAAAACAAAAGTCAGGAGAAAGCCCAGGATGCATTGGTAAGTAGTTGTTGGAGAGGGAGTGGTCAAAGGGAGAGGACTGATTGCTGGAGGAAAAGAAAATATATTAACCTTATTAAGGAGCAGGCATATTCCTTCTGACAGAGGAAGAAAGAGAGAATGGGTAAGAAAGCTGAAAAAATTTGAATTGTAGATATGAGTTAAAGATCTTGTCATTACCTGACCTTCATCACCTCAGCAATCTTCCAAATAATATCATTCAACTATATTTGATGGAGTAACTAAACAGTTATTTAGTCATCATTTAGGAAAAATATTATAATTAATTAATAATTAAATTAGAAATAAAATTGATTTTATGTTAAAATAGTGCTGTAGAATTCAAGTGATTCTAAAGGGCAAGATGCCTTTAAAAAGGATTTGTTTTGTTTTTTGGTAGAGCAGATAAAGGCTTATAGAGTCACCGAATATATTTCTTGCTCTCTTGCTTGTTAGCATGCTTCTTGGTCAATTACATACATTTCTTTTGCATGCTTCCTGGTCAAATACATAAGCAGTGGCAAAAGCATCTTTTCTTAAACCTGGATCGATCCCCTTAAGAAAGCAGTCATTTAATTGATAACATTGCTTCCAGCAGGAGGTTTTCACTGCACCCTGGCAGCTTTGCCTTTCCGTGTTTCCTGCCTTTATGAGTTGATCTGCTCTTGGATAATCTCAGTGCTAGGCAACAATTTCCCCTCCCGCTGGCAAGGATGCCTGTCAAGAAAGGTTTTCAGGGCTGGCTAGCTGAAATACGCCTGCCTTCTTCCAGCTGTAATTTAAAATGTTGAGATTAATAAACAAGAACCTAAATAGTTTGAATTCCGATTTCCATAAAATCGTCTGCTGGCCTAAATACCCATGAGAGTTATGGTCAGCTGCAGTTTTCAGTTAATCATCCCTGTTTTTGAACCTTGGATAAATAGAAACAGGGTGTTTTTCTTGAAAACCTCTTAAATCCTTTTTATTTTCTCTGTAAGTCTTGTCTAAGAGAAACATTTTTCCAGCCTCAGGGCAGAATGAAATGTATAACCTGAGGCTACTCTAATAGATAAAACTCCAACTAAATACCCAGTTTATAATATTTCCTTCAAAAACAAAAACAAATGTATCCCTACCTACCTTACTGGATTTGGGGAGGATTATTGTGGTAATTGTTTTGTAAAGCAGCCTTAGTTCCTTAGAGTAAAATTATTCAATACCTTGCTTAACTCAAGTGAAGGACTAGAAAGGTTAGATAAGTAAAAAAGGGAGGTTTTGTTTCATTGTACATAAAGATTATATCTCTTTACCTATCTAGCCAGGTAGCTTTTCCAATGTATTTTGTCTAAATGCCAAAATTTGGCTGATGTCAACAAAGGCAGAACAATTATTAATAAATTCATTCATTAGGGTACTTTTTGTAATGCTGCTTTGAAATATTTTTTGGACTAAACAAGACCGTGCCTTATAAAGAACTGCCAGTTCATTCATTCATTATAAAACACCCACTCATTTAGGATATTTTGCTATGTTCTGGGACATGATATAATTAATAGCGTGCAACCTACAAATAGGAATTTATGAAGGATCTCATCGTAGATATGTAATCCCTCTTCTCTACATTCTGTGTTTGATGTCCTCCAAAACTGTGGTCCATGTTTTTGGGGAGAGTGTATTTCCAGGTTTTATGCCTTGCTTCATATTCATGATCAGGAGAAAACTGTATAAAATACACCTGCTGTTACTTCTTTCAAAGAGTCTTATATGTTTTAAATATATGCATGGGAGAAACATTTTTGGAAGAGAGCCTTTAAGGCAATATTTTAATCTAGCAAATCAAATGCTTTCTTATAATCAATAAGCATAGTATAGTCTTGAAATTCTCTGTACTTTTAGTCAATTATGCAATGCCAAGATGAATGGGAAAAATATTGAATTTGGAGTCTGTAAACCTATATTAAAAGTCACCTACTAAAAGAAGGTATTTTTAAAAACACATTACAAATATCTCATTTTACTTTCACCTACTTCTGGGAAGTGTTGTTTCTCCATTCTTTTTTATATATTTAATTAATTTAGAATATTTTCCCATGGTTACATGATTCTTACCCCTCCCCTCCCCTCCTCCCTTCCCTATCCTGTAGCCAATGAGCAATTCAACTGAGTCTCACATGCATCATCCATCAAGACCTATTTCCATATTATGAATATTTGCAGTAGAGTGATCATTTAGAGTCTATATCCCTAATCATATCCCCATCAAATGAAGGAAATGTTTTTCTTCTGTGTTATCTACTCCCAAAGTTCTTTCTTTTTTTCTATATATTTAAAAAAATTTATTTAGAATATTTTCCCATGGTTACATGATTCATAACCCCCATTCCCACTCTCTTGCCCCCTCCCAAAGCTGACAAGCAGTTCCATTGTGTTATACCTGTATCATTGTTCAAAACATATTTCTATATTATTAACATTTTCAGTAGAGTTATCTTTTAACATCAAAACCCTAATCAGTTTTCCATCACACTATGTGATCGAGCATATGTTTTTCTAATGCATTTCTGATTCAACAATTCTTGTCTGGATGTGGATAGCGTTCTTTCTCAGAAGTTCCTCTGGATTGTCCTGGGTCATTGCATTGCTACTGGTAGAAAAGTCCATTATATTCAATTGTGCCATGGTGTATGCATCTCTGGGTACAATGTTCTGGTTCTGCTCCTTTCATTCTGCATCAATTCCTGGAGGTTGTTCCAGTTCACATGGAATTCCTCCATGTCTTTTTTCCTTTCAGCACAATAATATTCCATCACCATCAGATACCACAATTTATTCAGCTATCCCCCAATCAATGGACACCCTCTCATTTTCTAATTTTTTGCCACCACAGAGTGTGGCTACAAATATTTTTGTATGTCTTTTTTATTATCTTTTTGGGGTACAAAAACAGCAGGTATATGGTTGGTTCAAAGGGCAGGCATACATTTAAAGCCCTTTGAGTATAGTTCCAAATTGCCCTCCAGAGTGATTGGGCTAATTCACAGCTCCATTAGTAGTGTATTAGAGTCCCAATTTTGCCACATCCCCTCCAATATTTATCACTTTCCTTTGCTGTCATATTGGCCAATCTGCTAGTTTGAGGTACTACTGCAGAGTTGTTTTAATTTGCACTTATCTAATCAGGAGGGATTTCCCACAGTTCTTTCTCTGGATGTGGATAGAGTTCTTTCTTATAAGTCCCTCAGAACTGTCCTGTAGGGTTGCATTGCTGCCAGTAGAGAAGTCCATTTTGTTAGATTGTGTCATAGAATATCTGTGTACGATGTTCTTCTGGTTCTGCTCCTTTTTACTCTGCATCAGTTCCTGGAGGTCCAGTTCATTATTCCTTTCAGCACAATAGTATTTCATCACCAACAGATACCACAATTTTTAGCCACTCCCCAGTAGATGGACAACCCCTCATTTTCCAATTTTTTGCCACCACAAAGAGTGCAACTATAAATATTTTTGTACAAGTTTTTTTTTTCCTTATTATCTCTTTGGGGTACAAACCCAACAGTAGTATGGCTGGTCAAAGGGCAGGCAGTCTTAAATGACATACCCTTTGGGCAAAATTCCAAATTGCCTTCCAGAATGGTTGGATCAATTCACAATTCTATCAGCAATGTATTAGTGTCCTCATTTTGCCACATCCTCTCCAACATTTATTATTTTCCTTTGCTGTCATATTAGACAAACTACTAGGTGTAAGGTGGTATTTTGCAGTTGTTTTGGTTTGCATTTCCCTAATTATAAGAGATTTAGAATGCTTTTTCATATGCTTATTGATTGTTTTGATTTCTTTGACTGAAAACTGCCAATTTATTCCCCTTACCATTTATCAGTTGAAGAATTGCTTGATTTTTTTGTACAGTTGATTTAGGTCCTTATAGATATGAGAAATTAGTCCTTTGTCAGAGGTTTTTGTTATAAAGATTTTTTCCCCACAATTTGTTGCTTCACTTCTAATGTTGGTTGCATTGGTTTTGTTTGTATAAAACCTTTTTAATTTAATGTAATCACAATTATTCATTTTATATTTTGTGATATTCTCTATTTCTTGCTTACTCTTAAATTCTTTTCTTTCCCATAGATCTGACAGCTATACTATTGTACATTCACCTAATTCACCTATAGTTTCCTTTTTTATATTTAGGTTGTTTACTTATTCTGAATTTATCTTGGTTTAGGGTGTGAGATATTGATCTACACCTAATCTCTCCCATATTGTTTTCTAATTTTCCCAGAAGTTTTTGTCAAACAATGGGTTCTTGTCCCAGAAACTGGGATCTTTGGGTTTATCATATACTATCTTGCTGAGAGCATTTACCTCAAGACTATTCTATTGATCTTCCCTTCTGTCTCTTAGCCAGCACCATATTGTTTTGAATCCCAGTGCTTTACAGTACAGTTTATGATCTGGTACT
Source organism: Gracilinanus agilis (assembly GCF_016433145.1). NCBI lineage: Eukaryota > Metazoa > Chordata > Mammalia > Didelphimorphia > Didelphidae > Gracilinanus > Gracilinanus agilis. The sequence continues at coordinate 310,780,183 of NC_058133.1, forward strand.
GCTAGACCCCCATCCTTCACATTTTTTTCATTATTTCCCTTGATATTCTTGATCTTTTGTTCTTCCAAATGAACTTTGTTATAGTTTTTTCCAATTCAATAAAAAAAAGTTTCTTGGTAGTTTGATAGGTATGGCACTGAATAAGTAAATGAATTTGGGTAGGATTGTCATTTTTATTATGTTAGCTCTTCCTACCCATGAGCAATGAATGTTTTTCCAATTATTTCAATCTAGTTTTAATTGTGTGGAAAGTGTTTTGTAGTTGTGTTTGCATAATTTCTGTGTTTGTCTTGACAAGTAGATTCCTAAATATTTTATATTGTCTAGAGTGGTTTTAAATGGAGTTTCCCATTTTAACTCTAGCTGCTGAGTTGCATTGGAAATATTGGAATGCTGAGGATTTATGTGGGTTTATTTTGTTTAGCTTTTTAGTTGATTCTCTAGGATTCTTTTTTTTAAAAACCCTTGTACTTCGGTGTATTGTCTTATAGATGGAAGATTGGTAAGGGTGGGCAATGGGGGTCAAGTGACTTGCCCAGGGTCACACAGCTGGGAAGTGGCTGAGGCCGGGTTTGAACCTAGGACCTCCTGTCTCTAGGCCTGACTCTCACTCCACTGAGCTACCCTGCTGCCCCCTCTAGGATTCTTTAAGAAGATGACCTGCAGAGAATGATAGCTTAGTCTCCTCATTGCCTATTTTAATCCCTTCAATTTCTTTTTCTTCTCTAATTGCTACTGCTAGTGGTTCTAGTACAATGTTAAATAATAGAGGTGATAATGGGCATCCTTGCTTCATTCCTGATCTTATTAGGAAGGTTTCTAACTTGTCCTCATTGCAGATGATACTTGCTGATGATTTTAGATATATAATGTTTATTATTTTGAGGAAAGGCTCATCTATTCCTATACTTTCTAAGTGTTTTAAATACAAATGGATGTTGTATTTTGTCATAGGCTTTTTCTGCATCTATTGAGATAATCATGTGATTTCTGTTGGTTTGGTTGTTGATATGGTCAATTATGTGGATGGTTTTCCTAATATTAAACCATCCTTGCATTCCTGATATAAATCCCACCTGATCATAATGAATAATCCTTGTGGTCACTTGCAGTAGCCTTTTAGCTAGTATGTTATTTAATACTTTTGCATCTATGTTCATTAGAGATTGGTCTATAGTTTTCATTCTCTGTTTTTGGTTTGCTTGGATTTGGAATCAGTACCATATTTATGCCATAAAAGGAACTTGGTAAAACTCCTTCTTTGCTTATTTTGTCAAATAGTTTGTATAGTATTGGGATTAGTTGTTTTTTAAATGTTTGATAGAATTCACTTTTGAATCCTTTAGGCCCTGGTGATTTTTTTCTTAGGAAGTTCTTTGATGGCTTGGTCAATTTCTTTTTTTCTGATATGGGATCATTTAATCATTCTGTTTCCTCTATCAGATCTAGATTTCCATATTTATTGCCATATAATGAGAAAAAATAGTTCTTAATAATTACCTTAATTACCTCTTCATTGGAGATGATGTTACCTTTTTCATTTTTGATACTGTTTATTTGATTTTCTTCCTTCCTTTTGTTTTAGATTAACTAGTACTTTATTTTATTTGTTTTCTCAAAGTACCAGTTCCTCCCACCTCTCTTTCCCTCCCTTTTGGTACTCCCCGCCCCACTCCCCTCCTTTGTTTTTCCCTCTCAACTTTCCTGTAGGGTAAGTTAGAATTCTATACCCCAGTGGATCTAGCTGTTCTTCCCTCTCAGAATTGATTCCACTGAGAGTAAGGTTTAAGTATTACCTATTACACTCTCTTCTTCTCCTTCTTATAATAGTATTCTTCCCCTCTCCCTCCCAAATGCCTCTTTATGTGGTATAAATTATTCTATTTTTCTTCTTCCTCCAAGTTTCTCTTGGTGTCATCTTGTATTTCCATCCCCCCTTTTTTACATATCATCTTAAACCACTTAGTACCCCAAACTCTGCCTTTGAATAATTCTTCTATCTACTATGATAGTGAAAATAGTTTTTGAGAGTTACAAATATCAATATCATTTTCCATATAGGAATATAAACAATTTCACCTTACTGAAGCCTTTAAAAAGGAATTTATTTTTTCCTCTCTTTCTTCTTTACCTTTTCATTTTTCTTTTGAATTTTGGATTTGGACATCAAAATTTTCATTTAATTCTAGTATTTTCTTTTAGGAACACTAGGAAATCCTCTATTTTTTTAAATGCTCATATGATCCTCTGGAAGTATACAGTCTCTTTTGATAGGTAGGTGATCCTTGGTTGTAGACCCAATTCTCTTGTCCTTCTGAATATCATATTCCAATCTCTGTCTATCAGGCTACAGAGTGGTTTTTACTCTGAGTCTATTTTGGTGTCTGCTGTAGGCAGCCCCTCTCTGCCCTATCTCTGAATCCAAGCTCCCCATTCCTCAGCCTCGGTTCCCAATTCTCACTGCCCTCAGGGGTAAGTCTGTGGTGCCCTCAGTCAGCCCTTGAGAACCTAGAGATTGCCCCAGCACTTGCTCTGACTCTGGCTTGGTAGGTGGTGTGGGGAAGGGGTGATCCACGTGCTTTGGTAGGTGTAATTTTACCCCCTTATAGCCTGGAAATGCCCATACCCTGCCTACCTTCAAGGTATGATTATTGTCTTTTTGAGGCACTCTATATTGGTCAGTTCTGAGGAGGAGAAGTCCCTTGCTTCTACTCTGTGGCCATCTTAACCTGTAAATCCCATCCCCATTTTGCAGTTTGGGGAATTGAAGTAGACAGAGATAAAACAACTTGCTGTTTTCACTAGTAAGTGTCTGAGGACAGATTTAAACTCAGGTTTTCCTGATTTCAGGTCTCATATTCTATCTAATCTTTACCTAACTGACCCTCCTAATTTAAACCTTTGATTTTGAGTGAAGGCTTATGAGTTAGTATCAAGCCTGGTAATATATATCTTCCTAAAGAAGATCAATAATCACTCAAAATGCTTTAGCCTAGCTATCCACATGGGAAAGAAAAGTGGATGAAGAATGTATATATGACATCTAATTGATGGAAAATACACAGAGCTGGTTCAGTAAGACATTTATCTTGGTTAGTCATGTGAGACTGGAAACTGGATGCAGAATTCAATAATAAAGAAAAGAGGACTGAAATTTTTTTGGAAAAAAAACTAAAGCCTTTCAAGTCATCTGAAATAAAAATCCAATTAAAAAAATAGAATTCTTGTATTGTTGCCAGAATACTCTTCAGCATGAGATAGATTTCACTGTCTTTGATGAATTAGAGTTGCAGGTCACTGAGAGGGTCATAGAAAGATTTGTGGCAGATATAAATAGATTACAACATATTATTAATCAAGAATTTTACACAAGAAGAAGATGAAAAGTCTTATACTGGGTGACCAATTTCTTTTCAGTCCTGTGTCCCCCACCCATTCCCCCTGCCCCTGCCAAACTCTAAGTTCATAGATATGGAGGAATCCTCCTGGAAACTGACATCTAAAGAAATGGCTCTTCCTACACTTTCTGGATAATTTTGCTCCTATGTGAGGAACCCAGGAGAAATATTTTAAACTCAATTCCATGTCAAGTTGAATCTCCCCAAGAGAGACTATTAATATTAGTTATTATTATTAGACCTTAATATGGTCTCTTGTACCAACATAATCAATGCACATAGGCATCAGACATGGGACTTTTAGTTATTTCTTCCACCACAAGAGAAATGATTAAAACACAAAAGTTTCATAAACATACATCATCAAATACTTAAACTATTAGACAATAATTCATAACTCCTCTTATACTCTCCTAGGAGGTTATTACTTAAAATATTAAAACATGAAACACTTTGTTGACGTGGTGAACTTGCTTTTTACTTTTATCTCAGCTCTCCAAAGTTTGAGCAATTCACTCAATGTTCATATCTTCTAGCAAGCTAGGGAACGGGCTTCCATTCATCATCCTTTTGGTAGTCAACTCCTCTGAGAAGTTGTTTCAGAGGACATTTCCTATTAGGTGACCAGGAATAAAGACCCATTTACTCCCCAATGTGTTAAATTCACGAAGTTGCTCCTATAGCCAGAAAATGGATCCCAAGAATGTTGTAAGTGCTAAGATTCACACACACACACACACACACACACACACACACACACACACACACACTCAAAGCAGAAAAGGCAGCCAGACAGTTTAGGTTTATTTTCAGGTATTCCTTCATAACGTATGCTGCCACTGACATGTGTGAGAAGCCACTAGAACTGCTTGGGAAGAGGTAATTGGGAGGAAGGAATGCCCTTCTTCCAAAAAAAAAAAAAAGAAAGAGAGAGAATTTTGAAGGAGAAGCTTAAAGAATTCTGTCATGTCCAACAGGTGGGAAAAGAGAAAGCAACAAGAGAAATTATTCTCCTTTTAATTCTTTTGAGTGGGTACCTTTTCCTCCCCAGGCTTTAGGAAGCCCAGAACCTATATAAGTTACTGACTGCTTTTTTGTTTTACTTTATGTTCACAAAGCTTAGTGCAGTGCCTGGTATAAAGTAGGTGCATAATAATAAGTCTGTATTGACTCACTGATTAGTTTGATGGAGAACTACTAAGAATTAACACCTTTCCTCTCCTGAAGACTTCTGATATTGTCATCTGATCTACTGATGATGCTAAGACTCCAGGGCAGGGGTCAGCAATGTATGGCTCTCATCTGGCTCCACCTCCTGACCGGCCAGTCCGGGCAGAGCCCCAGGATGTGCCCCAGGGTGCCCTTCAGCCCACGCCCCATATTCCAGTGCCTTCTGCCTCCATCCTCCTCCTTCTGCAGGCGCTTATGGCTCTCACAGCCAAAAAGGTTGCTGACTGTTGCTCCAGGGCTTCTTCACGGCAAATATAGGACTTCCAGACCTTTCCATTTACCCCTGCATCTGAACTTACTGTTTTTTTTTTTTGCATCATTCCTCCCTAATAAGAATGTGATCTCCTTGAAAGCAAGAACTATCTTGCTTTTTCTATTTGCATCTGCTGCACTTAGAATCTTGTTTGGTACACAGTAAATATTTAATAAATAATACTTTTTCATTCATTTCTTATTCATTCATTCCTCCTGAGTGGTTGATCCTTTTTGGCTCTGCTCTGCTTCCTGCAACTGTCATAGGGACCAAGGGACCAATAAGGAGATTGCTTTATCATCTGAATACACAAGTCAATGGGAACTAAGGGCTTGCTTCATCCCAAAGTGCAAATCCTTTAGCACAGAGCCAGTGTACATATCTCTTTCTACAGCCATAACCCATATTTCATGGACTGGTCTTTGTTAGAAATATGAAAGGATACGATCCAAAAGAAGTGATTGGCAATGAAAATTGATGTTATATTGTTGAATTTAGAAATAATATTAAACATTGTTACATATGTAATATTTTCTTTCTTTCTTTCTATCTATCTATCTATCTATCTATCTATCTATCTATCTATCTATCTATCAATCTATCTATCTACCTACCTCTGTCTGTCTGTCTGTCTAGCTATAGCTATCTATATTGGAGTGGTCAGGGAGGACTGGAACTTCTGGTGTGAGGAATTGCCAAGCCCTTCTTAGGCTTGCTCATTCACCTTTGGTGTCCACCTTTCATCCAACTCTCATCTGCAGTCCCAAGAGGCTGTAGCATTGCAGTGCCCACATTCAGGTAAAACTGTTTCAGGTCTAAATCAGATTAAGAGTACCTGACAGGCCTAATACTCATTGATAAGGTAGGGAAATATCTACCTCAACTATGTGAAGGCTTCCATCAGTGGAATAGGCAGATGACAACAATTTTTTTCTATTACAATGAAAATTATTTCAAGAGGCTTGGTTTGGGTAAGAATATCAGCTTATTGACTAGTGAAAAGATGATACTGGGAATAGGGGAATAGTTAGATGCCAGACAAACTGGGGACACTCACACCTCACAAGGGAAGGACTGACAGATAAACACAGGTAAACCAAATGGGGATGTGAGGTTTGGGAATGACAGTTGGTCAAGTAACTAACAATCTACCAACCAGGGAAAACCAATGAAGTGGGTTCTTGATGGCTTAGAGGAGGCAGGAAGTACTAACAAACTGGGTTTATTGGTATTATATGAGGGAAGTGGGAGAGAGAGGTTTCTATATTAAGGAATAACCCTAATGATTTAACTAAACTAAGATCTAAGCCAAGCTAAACCCTAATTAGAATAGGAGGGGCTGGAGAGGAGGGCTTCTCACTGCACTGGTTCAGCATGCTCCAAGATGATCACAGGAACCAGGAATAAGTCCAACAAATAGCCAGTTTATCCAAAACAGACTCTAGGGAATAGGGTACATAAATCTGCTGTCCACCAACAGATAATCCAGACCTTTCCTCAACCTAGGCCATGATTGTTGCTTGGAGTGTCTTCTCAGTGATACCCCACACTGGAAGCTCCTTGGATATTTGGCAAAGCTGGACCACACAGCCAAAAATCCTCCTTCCCTCCAGCTTGGTCAAACTAATCAATTTTTCAAAATTCCAGCTTCATTTCATTATGGAACTCTCAGGTCTTTAGACACAGCCTGACAGCCTGGGTGCTAATGTCTTAGATTCCTCATTACACTAGGTCAACATCATAGCCAAAAAAATTACAGGTCATCGTCCCTCTCAATGGCCAAAGACCTTCTCCCTCATGGATCACGTACGTATATACACTTTTAGGAGCTCCTTATTCAGTGCTTCCCTGGACTATCCTAAGACATTGCTAATTGCTAAATAACTAATTAAGAAGTGGTCCATCAAACTCTCAGCCCTTCTTTACACCAACAGGTAAGACAGCTGATGATTGTCACGTATATAGGAAAAGAATCATTGTAAGATATTCCTGTTAGCCAGTCTTTGTGAAAAGAACCTGTCCCTAAGAAACAAAGAAAATGTAAAAATCTATAGACTGTATGGTGCCTGAGGCTCAAGATGTGGACTCAATAATTCTCTCTAATATACATGGATTGGGGCTTTTCTATTTCCTGATATAAGAAGTGTGAAGATGGGATTACCTCTCCCCTATTTTTTCTTTAGACTTTAGGCACCCGGAATGTATACACCCCCATTTAATCCTTAAGTGTGGGGGGGTCTATGACCCACGTGTGCTGGTGAATGACAAATCAAAAACAATTGACTGCCCCCTGGGCAGTCCAAAGCAAAGTTAAAGCTGCCATAGGTCCATGTAAAAGTGGAAGGTAGACAAAGGAAGTGACACAAAGAATTGCCTTTAAATATGGTGGTAACTTCCTGAGAGAAGATTTTTTTCCCCTTTGAACCTGGCCTTGGAGGAGCTCAGGCTTGAGACCTCAAACTGCTTCCCTTTGGACTGCCCCATGGGTGAGTGAAAAGGCTGACTCCCTTTCCTTGGCTTTTCTGGAGGCACTAGCCTCTGGAGAGCCCCCTTGTCTTGGAGAAGCCCTTATGGCTAGAAGCCTTGTTAAATTAACCTCTGTGCCCCTCTTTTGCTGGAATCTTTGAAGCCCTGACTGGTTTGGACTAGCTGGAGGAATTTCTCTCTCTTCTGTCTCTCTCCCTCTCTTCCTCTCTCATTTTCCTTGCTTTTACTCTTTCTATTTGTAAATAAACTACCATAAAAGTCATTCTGACTTGAGTAATTCATTTGGAATTAAGTAATTAATTCCTGGTGACCAAACTCTTAAATATTCAGTCCAACCATAATTTTATCCCTTACTGAACTGATATAGTAAATGAAAAATAAATTTTCATAGTTCCAATGGCCAGGATGGCAGCTAAAGTAGGCACTATGGAGCACTCAGAGCTTGGTCAGACATAAAATATTTCAAGGTATTCTCTGCATGCCAGGCCTTTGCTAATACTCCTGACTTTCATCTTGTCACTGGACTTCGATGACTAGAAGAGAGAATGAGGCTGGTGGTTTTGTTCAACTCTGTCTCACTTAAATCCAAATCATGCACAAGTCAAGATATCACTCTCTAATGTCATTGGTCTTTTTTGAAATGAAGGGCAAAAACCAAATATATATTGTCAAGAGATCTAGAAGAAGGCCCCTAACTCATTAAGCAGATTCCTTTTAATGGACTTATGGAAAAGCATGGACAAATGTCTCCCAAGATGAGCAGGCAAGAATGAAAGAATATGGTGGGCATATCCTAGGTAGTTGCCTGAGGAACATGGAGGTTAAACAACTGGCTTAGGGTCTCACTGTGTGTTGGAGGCATGACTTGAACCTACATGTTCCTGACTGCAAGCCTAGAGAGTATGCCAACTATGTCAAATTCCCTCTATAGACTAACTAGTAGACTTGATTAAGCATGCATATAAACATAATACAAATTAGAATTTTATAAATGTATTGACTAAAAATATTGACTAAATTACTAAATTCACTACTGATAAAGTCAGGTTTTAAATAGTCTCCTAGGGCATTTGGAGACATGAAGATTCCAACTACAAGGAACTTCATCTCCAAATTACCCACTGAATAGTGGTCTATTAGATGAGATCAATCACATCTGCCATTGATTCACTGTGGAATTCTGACATAGCACATGTTACTTCTTCAGACTGTCACCTGGCACTTTTTAATGTTGATTCAGATAAATAGGGTAGAAATCCTCTGTCACTGGTTAGTTAAGCTAGCAATCAATATTAAGCCAGTTAGTGAAGATATAGATGATTGATAGCATAGTTAGCTTGGAGATGGGGATTCAGGCAAAGCGGACACACCCCTATTTCTCCTTGCCTTTCCCTTTTCTGCTGATTTAACAGGAAAAGGTTCTGAGTAGAGGCACAGATATAGGGAAGGAGAGAGTGGAATTCATTCAAAAGCAGTAGTGTAAAAAGGGAGAATGGTACCTTTCTGTATATAAGCACACAATCTTGTTGATCTAGTTCTGGAAGGGATTTGATGCATTTCTTTTGTATACTGATAAAATAATTAATATGTAGCTCTTTATAATTTTCTGCTTCATTTGCAGAATTTGGGCTTTTCATATTGGGAAAAATATTAAAAATATTTTATGTTTTTGATAGTTTTTAAAGAATTTGAGGTGGAAGACAAAGCAAAACTTGGAATGTTGTTTTCTTATCATACATAGCCTCAAAAAAAAGGAATTTATTACATTCAGGAAGTGTTTTTTTTTCCAAAAATACTTTTAGTAAATTTATTACCTATACCTCTAGCTTTTTTCTCATTTATCTTTTCAGATCAGTATGTGAATTTGCATCACCCATCATTTTTAAATTTTAAATTTTTATTCCTACATTTTATTTTGATATCTTCATTTCCATTTGTATGCTTCTCCCATTTGTTCCTAATAAATCCAGGTATCATGAATAAAAATTAATCTTAGAGATTTTATACTAAATTTACAAGTATTTGTTAGCAAAGAAAAAGAAAGGTAAAAATAAGGTTTCTAGTCTTTATAACTTAAAGTAATATCAGGTCCAAGATTCCAGCTCAACATGATTCCCTCCATTTCACTGCTTGCCAGAGATGGCAACCTAGATAAGAGCCACACCAGGAGGGTTTAGAGAATGGCTGAAAGAGTAAGACAGGGACCCAAGAATGGGATGAAAGCCAAGAGGCCTCCAAGCTTCCCACCAAGGCTTTTCAAACCTCATTTAAGCCCCTCCCTCATATCCTAAAATTGGCCAACTGAGGCTTTTGCAAGTCCTACTGGCAGTCTAGACATCTGACTCTGTGATTCCTATGTTTAGTCTTTCAGGGATTGGATTATATTGGAGATTCCCATGATATTTCATTCACACACAGTTTTTATACAGAAGGATAAAAAGGAGGTGGAAAAAGTAAAAGTAACTGATATTTCAATTCAATCTAACAGTATGCTGTGTTCATAGAATCCCACCTCTCCAAAAAAGAAAGTCTTGCTCTGATTTAGAGTTCTCAGTTTTATTTATAGCACTAAAATTTTCAAAGACATCAAACAAATATCTAAATTTCAAGAGGGAAGTTTTATATAAAATTATATTTTTCTTGATCCAAAAGAAAAATGGTGATTTCTTACTTGATTTCAAAGATCTTTCAAAATACTTTGGCAAAAGAAAAACAGCATTTCCCAGAATAATGTAAATATACCCTACATGCTGATATGCGATTTTGTCTAAAAAAAGCCCTCTTTTTAATGGACTATTTTCTAATAAGCCTGATGACTCTCACAACATTTTCTAAAATAATATGAGGTTCTTTATCAGATTTTTCAATAGAAGTGGTTGTCTTTGAAGCATGTGGTATGTCCAAATTACTAGAGTTCTTGTTTAATGACCAAATAGACTAGCATTTTATTCACTTGAGCTATTCAATGGATTCAATAGGATTCAATAGGATCCACTGAAGAATCCAATATGATTCTTCTTATATATATTGAATAACACAATGATTAAAAAAACCCTTTGGTTTTATTGAGATTTGTCCTGGAATGACATTGCCATCAACAGTTTGAGGAGTAATAGATCTTTTTAACAGCATTTTCAACAAGATATTATATATATTATATATATATATAAAATCAAAAGAGCCCCTGCCACTTGCAGTGTAAAATAGGTAGATTTTTTACTCCTTAAATAATTGGTTACAAAAGGTCTAAAGACACAAGAACAATTTCCTTTCTACCAGAATTATCTGCAAGTGCAACTATTTGAAGCTACTTTGTATATAATTAACAAAGCATCAGTTTAACCATAACAATAGCTTCAAAGAATACCAAAGGTTCTTTTGAATGAGGCTTCTTATACATTGTACAAGTCAGCAAAGCTTCCTCCCTTACTTAAAGTGTATAATTTTCTCAGGAAAATTCTCTTGTTTCAACAATGTATTCTGAATGATCCCTTGCAAGAGGTTTCAATTTATTAGGTGTCATGGTATCAGCAGTTACAGAATTTTACACTGGTCTTTCCATTAATAGCAGCACTTGTGAATTCAAATGATAAAAATATTGAGTTGTTTTCTCTGGATTGGAGCTTTTTGCTTTATGTTTCTGAATTTCTGCTTCTTGGATTTTCTCTATTTTCTTTATTTGAATTAGTTTTAGCCATACCAGTAAATTTCTCTTTATAACAACTGTGTATTCTTTATGAAAGGAAGGATATTATTTCATTAAAAACCTAGAGAATAAAAATTTTAGGACAATTAAGATGAAATTTGTTGAAGGCTTCAACAATGTTGAATTATTTTAATTATAACAGTTTCTTAGAAACCAGCTGATTATATTATAATTAACAAAGGCAATGATGTTGACAAATATAACATGATACTTTTAACATCCAAACAAATAATAAGGTTGAATTTATTTTCTTTGATCCCTTTCTTACTTCAGCTATTCCTCAGACCTGCTCGATCTCATTTCTTTTATCCTAGTCCTCTCCTATACTAGTTGCTTTTATAGATTCTTTGTTAATAGTTTTCACTTCAAAAAGCACCAAGTAATAAAATAACACAATATATGTATTTCATGAGCTTACACTAAAACATACTTACATGAAGATTTGACATGCACTGAATAAATATGACATCATTTGCCAATACCATATTAATCACTGTAAAGATATTCACTTTCATTTGGAACAAATTTACTATAGAAAGATATTAGGGAGGAGAGCTAAACTTATAAATATATCTTGCCCTTACTTTTATTAACTTGGATTTAAATTTTGTTTTCATTGAAAAAAGTAGATGTATTTATATAGGAATTGAAAATTCAATCATTTTGTTCCTTGCTTAGTCCCCCTTCCACTTTCCCTTCTTCCCAGAGGATCTAGCATCAGCCTAGTAAGGTGCCTAAAAGATTGGCAAAAATTGTCTTAAAGGATTGTCAGGGAGATTTCTGGTTTCGGGGTCAAGATGGTGGAGTAGAAGCAGAGAACCTCAAAACTACCATAAGAATCCTCTCCAACCAATCAAAAACAATGCCACAAAATGAATATAGGAGTGAAAGAACCAACAAGGAGACAGTGAAGCAACTTTCATGAAGAGAACAACTTGAAAAGTGGGCAGAGGACATTTGGGGCACTGGGGTGGGAGGGGAGCATAGCCAGCAGGAGGTTATAACAAGGAGGAAAGAGTAAGCCAACAGCAATTCCCCCATTTCCTATTTATCTACTGTTTGAGGTTCTGAACCTGGACCCAAGCCAACATAGACCCTGAGACCTTGCCTAGGCCAATAGTGGTCTAATACAATGTATACTCCTTAAAATTCCAAGCAACCTTGCAGTGAGGTGTGAAATTCCATCCCAGGATAGTCTGTACTGCACAGCCTGATCTGTATGGGCTCAGAGTGAGGCCAGGAGTCCCAGCCTGGGCTTGTGGTGAAGATGTAGATTCCAGTCTGAGACAGTTGGTAGACTGGGAGCTGGGCCTCCCCCACCTTATGTCTGGCAGGGGCAGTTCCCAGGGTGCTGCCCTGAGGGAGCATTGCTTATCCTTGCCAAAGCTTAAACAGAAGCCCTAGGGCAGGGCAGTCTGCTATGAGCTGTATTCCTGGCCTGATCAAGTCCAAAGTGAGACCAAAAGTCTATACCCAAGCCTGAGGCTAGAATTTGAGCTATCAACAGTTCAGAGGGTAATTTAATCATTACTGGGTAGTGGCTCTCAAAACTCCCAGTCCATAGCCATCATGCCATTTTGGGAGAAGTGAAACTTGCAGAAACTCAGAAATAAAGCTAAGGGTAGCATTAAGGAAGGACTGAATTTTAAAAGAGTTCCTCAATATCCTGGAAAACAGAGCCTACCTTTAAAAAAGGCTGGAAAAATGAGAAAATACACATAGGTATACACACACACACACACAAGCTCAACCCCAAAATACCTAACCATAGAGAAGAGCAAGGCACAGGCAAGGAAGGGGACAGTAATAGCAAAGCAAGCACACAAAGTCCAAAAGAAAAATATCAATTGAATTTAGATTCTAGGAGAGCTCAAAAAGTATTTAAAAAATCAATTAAGGGGCAGCTGGGTAGCTCAGTGGAGTGAGAGTCAGGCCTAGAGACAGGAGGTCCTAGGTTCAAACCCGGCCTCAGCCACTTCCCAGCTGTGTGACCCTGGGCAAGTCACTTGACCCCCATTGCCCACCCTTACCAATCTTCCACCTATGAGACAATACACCGAAGTACAAGGGTTTAAAAAAAATCAATTAAGAGAAGCAGAGAAAAAATGGGGAAGAGAAATGAAAGCAATGCAAGAAGAAATGGGACAAATGAAAAGGAGGCTTTAAAGTTGACAGAAGAAATAATTACTTAAAATTTAGGGCAACTAGAAGTTAATGACATCATGAGATATCAAGAAACAATAAAATAAAAGGAAAAGAATGAAAAAAAAAACAGAAGAAAATGTGAAATATATCATTGGAAAAACAACTGACCTGGAAAATAGATTCAGACTTTAAGAATTATTGGACTACTGAAAGTCATGATCAGAAAAAAAGGCAGAACATCATAATGAAAGAAATTATCAAAGAAAACTGCCCAGATAGTCTTGAACATGAGAGTAAAATAGAAATTTAAAGAATGTACATATCTCCTCCAGAAAGAAATTCCCAATGACAACTCCCAGGAGTATATCTAAATTCAAGAGCCCCACAAGCCAAGGAGAAACAATTCAAATACCATGGAGCTATAATCAGGATCACACAGGACTTTGAATTTTCCATATTAAAAGATCATAAGGCATGGAATATGATATCCTCAAAATTGAAACATCTTGGTTTATAACCCAGAGTCATCTATCCAGCAAAATCGAGTATATGATTTCAAGGGAAAGAAATGGTCATTCGATAAAATAGAAGATTTCCAAGCATTCCTGAGGAAAAGACCAGAACTGAACAGAAAATATGAAGTCCAAACACAAGATCCAAGAGAAGCCTAAAAAGGTAAATAAGAAAGAAAATTTAAGGGACTCAATAAGATCAAACTGTATGTATTCCTACATGTGAAGAGGCTATTTGTAATTCTTAAAAAATTTTTATTAGTAGTAGAGGAATTAGAAGGAGTTTATTTAGAGGGTGAAGAAGTAAGCTGATTAGGATATGTTATGCAAAAAAATTAAGGGGTGAAAAAGAGGATTGCACTGAGAGAAAAAGGAATAGATGGAATGGGATAAATTATCTAACCTAAAGAGATGTAAAAAACTATTACAGTGGAGGGGAGGATGAGGTTGTGATAGCCAATGCTTCAACTTTACTTTCATTGTAACTGGCTCAGAAAGGGAATAACACCTATACTCATTGAGGTATAGAATCCTATCTTATCATATAGAAAAGTAGAAGGGGGAAAAGATAAGAGAAGTGGTGGTGCTAATAGGATGGAGGAGTAATTGAAGGAAGGTGGTAAAAAACAAACCACTTGTGAGGAGGAACAGAGTGAAAGGAAAAAGAGCAGGATCAAAAAGGGAAAATAAGATGGACGGGAAACACAGTTGGTAATCATTACTGTGAATGTGAATGGGATGAACTTACTCATAAATGGAAGTGGATGGCAGAATAGATTAAAAACCAGAATGCTACTATATGTTGTTTACAAGCTTGCATTTGAGGAAGGGTGACACACAGAGGGGCTAGAACAGAATTCATTGTGCATCATCTAAAGTAGAAAAATAAAGCAGGAGTAGCAATCATGATCTCAGACAAAGCTAAAGCAAAACTAGATATGATTAAATGAGATAAAGAAGGAAATTATATCTTGCTAAAACATAATGTAAACAATAAAGTAGTATCAATACTAAACATATATGTACCAAATGATATAACCTCTAAATTTTTAAAGGAGAAATTGAATGAACTTCAGAAAGTAAAACTATACTAGGAGGGGACCTCAAATTCCTCTGTTCAGATCTAGAAAAGTCAAATCAAAAAACAAATAATAAAGAAGTAAAGGAAGTGAATGAAATCTTAGAAAAATTAGAACTAGTAAATCTCTGGAGAGAATTGAATGGTAATAGAAAGGATTATACCTTCTTTTCAGGTATAAAAATGAGCATGTATCAGAGCATAAAAACTTCACAAGCAAATACAGAAAAGCAGAAATAATAAATGCATCCTCCTCATATTATAACACAATACAATTATAATAAATAAAGCTCCATGGAAAGATAAATCAAAAATTAGTTGGAGACTAATTAATTTAATGCTAAAAATGGGTGTGTTAAAAACAAATTATAAAAACAATAATTTTATTAATGAGAAAGACAATGAAGAGAAAACATATCAAAATTTATGGGATATAGTCAAAGTAGTACTTAGGGAAAATTTTGTATCTTTAAATGTTTCCATCAGTAAAATGAAGAAAATGCAGATCAATGAATTGGGCACACAACTAAAACTAGAAAAAGAACAAAATAAAAATCCTCATTTAAAGACTAAATTAGAAATCCCAAAACTTAAAAGTGAAATTAATAAACTTGAAAGCAAGAGAACCATTGAACTAATAAATAATATTGGGAGCCAGTTTTATGAAAAAAATTAACAAACAAATTAAATAGAGAGTTTTAGCCAATTTGATTAGAAAAAGAAAATAAGAAAATCAAATAATCAGCATCAAAAATGAAAAGGGCAGGCCTAGAGACAGGAGGTCCTAGGTTCAAACCCGGCCTCAGCCACTTCCCAGCTGTGTGACCCTGGGCAAGTCACTTGACCCCCATTGCCCACCCTTACCAATCTTCCACCTATGAGACAATACACCGAAGTACAAGGGTTTAAAAAAAAATGAAAAGGGCAAACTCACTATTAATGAAGAGGAAATTAAAATAATCATCTGCAGATATCTTGCCCAATTATGTACCAATAAATCTGACAATCTAACTGAAATGGATGAATATTTACAAAAAATACAAATTGCCCACATTAGCAAAAGAGGAAATGTACTATCAAATTCTTTTTATGAAATGAATACTGTACTGTTACCTAATCCAGGAAAAACAAAAACAGAGAAAGAAAATTATAGGACAATTTCATTAATAAATATAGATGCAAAATTTTTAAATAAAACAATAGCAGAATACAGTGATATATCACAAGTATCATTCACTATTATGAGATAGGATTTACACCAAGAATGTGGGACTGGTTTAATATTAGGAAAACCATCTGCATAACTCACCAACAAAACTAATAGAATTCACATGATTATTTCAATAGATACAGAAAAAGCCTTCAACAAAATACAACATTCATTCCTGTTAAAAACACTAGATAGCACAGGTATAAATGGGTCATTTCTTAAAATGATAAGTAATATATACCTAAAACCTTCAGCAAGTACCATCAACTGTGGGGATAAGTTGGAAGCCTTCCCAATAAGAGCAGGGATGAAGCAAGGATGCCCATTATTACCATTATTATTTAATATAGTATTAGAAATGCTAGATTTAGCAATAAGGAAAGAATAAGAAATTGAAGGAATTAAAGCAGACAATGAGGAAAATAAACTATCATTCTCTGCAGATGATGTGATGGTATATTTAGAGAATCCTAGAGAATCAACTTAAAAACTAGTTGAAATAATGAATAACTTTAGTAAAGTTGGAGACAAAATAAACCCACATAAATCATCAGCATTTCTATAACATACCAACAAAGTCCAGCAGGAAGAGTTAGAAAGAGGAATTCCATTTAAAATCACTCTAAAAAATATAAAATACCTGGGAGTCTACTTGCCAAGGCAAACATAGGAATTATATGAACACATTATAAAACACTTTTCACACAAATAAAGTCAGATATAAGCAATTGGAAAAAATATTAATTGCTCATGGGTAATCCAAACTAATATAATAAAAATGACAATCCTACCTAAATTAATTTATTTATTAAGTGCCATACCAATTAAAGGATCAAATAATTATTTTTAGAACTAGAAAAAATAATAAAATTCATCTGGAAAAGCAAAAGGTCAAGAATATCAAGGGAACTAATGAAAAAAATGTTAAGGAAGGAGGCCCAACAGTATCAGATATCAAATTGTGCTATAAAGCAGCAATCTTCAAAACAATCTGGTACTGGCTAAGGAATACAATGGTAGATCAATGGAGTAGATTAGATACATAATATGCAAGGATAAATGAACTTAGCAACCTAGTGTTTGACAAGCCTAAAGATCCCATTTTTTGGAATAAGAACTCACTCTTTAACAAAAACCTCTGAGAAAATTGGAAAACAATGTGGCAGAAACTAGGTATAGACTAATATCTCAATAAGGCAAAAATAGATATAGGATTTTAATATAAAGAATGATACCATAGCTAAATTAGGGGAATACAGAATAGTTTATCTGGCAGATCTTTGGAGAAGGGAAGCATATATGACCAAACAAGAGACAGGCAGTATTATATGTTATCAATTGAATAATTTTGATTACATTAAATTAAAAAACTTTTGTATAAACAAAATTAATCTAACCAAGATTAGAAGAGAAACAATAAAGTAGGAAAAATTATAACAAAGTCTCTGATAAAGGTTTAGTTTTTCAACTTAAAAAAAACTAAGTCAAATTTATAAAAATACAAGCAATTCTCCAATTGACCAATGGTCAAAGGATACGAAAAAGCAATTTTCAGATGAAAAAATCAAAGCCATCAACAATAATATGAAAAAATGTTCTAAATCACTCTTGATTAGAGAAATACAAATTAAAATAATGCTGAGGTACCACTTCACATCTATCAGATTGGCCAATATGACAGCAAAGGAAAGTGGTAAATGTTGGAGGGGTTGTAGCAAAATTGGGACATTACTGCATTGTTGGAGGAGTTGTGAATTGATCCAACCATTCTGGAGGGCAATTTGATACTATACTCAAAGGGATATAAAATTGTGCATACCCTTTGATCTGGTAATGCCAGTGCTGGGTCTGTATCCCAAAGAGATAATAAAAAAGGGGAAAAGGACTTACTTGTACAAAAATATTTATAGTTGCTCTTTTTGTGATGGCAAAGAATTGGAAATCAAGGGGATGTCCATCAATCGGGAAATGGCTGAACAAATTGGTGTACATGTTGATAACAGAATACTCTTGTGCTATAATATGATAAACAAGATGATTTCAGAAAAAACTGGAAAGATCTGCAGAACTGATGCAGAGCAAAATAAGCACAACTGGGAGAATATTATACACAATAAGAACAATACTGAATGATGATTATCTGTGAAAACTTGGCTACTCTTAGCAATGCACAGATCTGGGACAATCCTGAAAGACTTATGATGGGGAATGCTATTCACCTCCAGAGAAAGAACTTTTAGAGTTGTCTTTCACATCAGTGTAGTTTTGGTTTTATTTTGGGGTTTTGGTCATGTATGACTTTGATCCTACAACAATAACCAATATGGTAGTATATTTTTGCATGAAATAAAAATTTAGAAAAAGGATCATCAGAATCATAAGATCATAGATTATGTGGATGCCAGTCACTTAGGGACTCTCTAGTATGTCCCCTTTATTTTACAAATGGGAAAACTAAGGTAAGTAAAAGTTAAGTGACTTGTCCAAAACCACGCAGGTGGTGTGGTAGGTGAAAAATGAAAGAAATGGCCAAGAAAACAAAGGTTCTGGCTTCTTCTGAACATATCAATTTGTTAAGTGAAACATGCCAGTGCATAACAAACTGGGACCAGAACTACTTTTATACATTAAGACAAATTAATCAAATAAGGCCAATTAATTAAAAAGAAACACTATATATCAGGTAATCTGATTTTTAATTAGAGGAAATATTAGAGATTTTCCAAGTTGGGGAGGGAAAAGTGATCATGTACAATTCCATGAAATCAGAAAAATAAGTCTCACGTTCCCCAAATGTTTGTAAGCAGTCAAAGAAATATGGAAACAATAACTAACTGATCAGTATGGGGCCAGTTTTCAGATAAGACATATGGGTTGCTTGGCATGTACAATTGTGAGAAAACTCCTTGCATCAATCTTCTAAGAGTTGCTATAAGGATCAAATGAGATAATATTTGTAAAGAGCTTTGCAAACCTTAAAGAGCTATATAAATACTAGCTTTTAATATTATGTAACAAAGAATAGCTGTTGTAATATAGGAAGAAGAATATCAGTTGAGAAGACCAGTAATTCAGTGCAGACAATATCCATGAAATGAAACTGTAATAAAATCCATTTTTCAGCTATCTTGCTACTTCCATGGATCTGTGATCACATTTATGTGAGTATGCTCTGCAGTGATGCAAATCTCAGTACATTTGTGCCTTCTCATTCTATGCAACCCTTATGAATGAATAAGCACAAAAACATTTACTAAGTACATATTATGTACCAAGTCCTATGCTAAGACTTAGGTATACAAACAGAATAAGAGAGATACTTTCTTTTCTCCAGGAAGAGAAGGGAAAAAAGTATTTATAGAGTGCCTACTATGTGCTTTATAGTTATCTCATTTGATCTCTTCAACAACACTTCAAGTAAGTTCTTTTATCATCCCCATTGTACAGATAGCAAAACTGAGGTAGACAGTGATGAAATGACTTGTGCAGAGTCACACCATTAGTCAGCTTCTGAGCCTAGATTTGAACTCAACTCTGCCTGGCTCCAAATCTAGTGCCCTATCCACTGCCTTACCTAGCTGCCTTAAGGAACTAATACCATGAGGGTGACAAAAAACTGTTACAATTAAAATTACCTTCAGAGATTGATTTTTGGGTAAGAATATGTTTATTGATTATATCAGGTTTATTAGTTAGGGCAGCATCTTAACCCATAAAGTGAGATAGGCCTCCCTGGCTCTCTTGTGACCAAAGATGACTGAAGCTCAGTCAGTCAGCTAAATAAAAGGATTTTTAGGAGCTCATTACTCAGCCCTCCTATCCCAAGACATCTTCAATTGATTCTAAGTAATTAAAAGGTGGTTCATCAACCTATCCACCCTCTGCATCCTGGTGAAAATGTACATTAGGAAAGAACCCTTGTCTTCTTCATTTATTAACCAAATTCTGTTAAAAAGGAAGCTATCTGAGATTCCTAAGGACAAAGAAAATGCAAAAAGCAGCAGACTACATGGTATATCTGACTTAGATCCCAGACACAAGAATACACAGTAATTCTCCCTCATACAAAGGAATTAATACAGTATATTAAAAAACAAATTCTCACAATACACATATACATATATTTAGACATGCAGAATACAAAATGCCATTTATGTAACATATATTTATATAACATATATGTGTACATGTATTCTAAATTAACTAGAAGCTTAATCATGTAATATAAAAATAGGGACACTAATATACTGTTGGTGAAATGGGGAACTGATCCAGTCATTTTGGAGAACAATTTGGAATTATGTTCAAAGAGTTGTAGAAATGTATATACCTTTTGACCCAGTAATACCTCCACTGGGGTTTTTTCCCTAAGTGATAAGGGAAAAAGGAAAGGAATCTTTATGTTCTAAAGTATTTATAGCACTTCTCTTTGTGGTGGCAAAGAACTGGAAATTGAAGGATGCCCATCAACTGGGGAAGGGCTAAAGAAATTATGGCATATGATTGTGATGGAATACTAATGTGCCATAAGAAATGACTAACATGTTAATTTTGGGGAAAAAAACCTGGGAAGAACTACATGAAATTAGGAAGAGTGAAATGAGAATGATCAAGGGAACATTATATACAGCAACAGAAATATTGCTTGAAGAATGACTTGTATATTTCCACCTCCAGAGGAAGAACTGATAAATATGTCATAAATATATTATATATATATATATATATATAAGAGAAAAAAGTAAGACAGAGTATTTTATATGAATACAAAATACTTTTGTCAAATGATGCTTTCTCTAATAGAGAGAGAGAGAGAGAGAGAGAGAGAGAGAGAGAGAGAGAGAGAGAGAGGGATAAGTCAACTGTGTATCTTATTTAATGTAACAAACAAATTAACGAATTAAAAAAGAATGAATTATTAGGAATCTGGATTCCTGTGGTGATTATGGCGTTGGAAAGTAAAGAATAAACAATGCTGAGGATTCATCAATGATGTAGTTTCTAAATGCCTTTTTTTTCAGATTGTTTTTCTGTTTCTCTTGACTCTGCAGCAGATGTCAAGAGAAAGTTGGCTTGTTTTTTGATGGATAGGGAAAAAGAGAAATGAAAACCCAAACCAAGTATTTTTTTTGCCTTGTGGACTTTATCTTATCCACCTAAAGGAATGGAGATGGATATCCCATTTTGGTAGCTAAATGTGGTTTGTTAGTATTAAGAGCTATAATATTGTATTAGCAGAACCGGCTGGATATGGTCCTGGGGAGAGGAGGGGGTTATTTGTAGAATAAAAAGGCCCATCTCAAATGGTAAACTGAGGGTTTGAGGAAAGAAAAAATAACTTCACCAAAGCATTAGCAATCATCAAGGATCAAGTGTTAGACTGACCACATGGAGCTCAATACATGTTTTGAATGGTTTAGCAAATTGGGGAGTAGTTACTTCCAGAGGAAGGAGAATTTGATAATGGTGCTTGCAGAAGCATCCAATATTTGTATGATTATGTACTTAATTTTTTTAAAATAGCATGTAAGGGTTATTTAGGTGGTTCTGTAAATTGAGAGCCAGGCCCAGAGATGGGAGGTCCTGGGTTCAAATCTGGACTCTGGCTCTTAACCTCCATTGCCTAGACCTGAATCTTCTGCCTTGGAACCAAAACACAGTATTAATTCTAAGTTGGAAGGTAAGGGTTTAAAAAATGAGGAATCTTCCTGACTCTAGGCCTGGCACTATCCACTATGTTACCTAACTGCCCTGTAACTGTCATAGGTTCCTGGGCCTAAAAGAGGCCAGCCTAAGAGGAACCAGAGACCTTCATTCTCAGGGAGGTACCATTACAATGCCAGTAATCAAACTCTTCCCTGCCAATCATACATGATTCTGTGTTGAAACAAGGGGACTGAGTCTATCTGAACCAGTCCTGTTATCCTCACTGAGTGTCTTACTATGTTGGCTAAGATAATCTCTTTTGCTAATTGTTAATGTGTTTCATTTCCCTTCTGTCTCATGCCTGAATTATGAGACCAATCTGCTTCAGGGCTGGCCTATCACAATATAATACCTGACTTTCTAATCCCCCAACCCACCTTTTATATCTTAGCTCTTACCAAATTCCCCTATACCAAGGCAATTGTGAATGATTCATGTTTTTAATTTTTCTCAAAGGTTCCAATGCATTCTGACATTGGAAGTTACACAAATCAAGAAAATAAGTAGAGAAATTAGTCCAAACAAGAATAAAAGAACTCCAACTATATAAGCTAGAAATGCATTTCCAAATGCCTAATCTACTTAATAGTAAATCATATTTTTATTAAACATGCCAAAATATTAATAAGCCCATATTTGGGTACTATATTCTCTGAGGTGTTTGAAATTCATACGAAGCACTGAATTAAATCGACTCAAATCAACAAGGATTTATTATGTGTGTGCCTGCTTTATGCCAGGTACTGTGTGGTGAGTGCTGCATTACTGGATGGAAAGTCTACCCTGGATTCTGAAAGACCTAACTAGCTACATGATCAATTTAAGACTATATGTTGTAGATGAGTTGCCAACCTGTGTTAATGGAGTTAGTTTCCAGAATATGATTTCTTCATATCAATTAAATCCAAAGTATAAACCAATATACACATGTACAAGCAAATACCCATTTGCTTTTAAAAAAATCCTATGGAGACAATTTATGAGTTAATACTTTGAAAGTCACTCAGTACTGTTGTTCAGAAGAATTTAGGATGTGACAAAGAAAAGAATTAAATTGAAGAATTATTAGCATTTTGTTGGTTATATAAAAATTTCAGATTCTCCTACGGTTCAAACAACTTGAAATTAGCTAAAAGATAACCTGAAGGCATTGTGAGTGGTATGTGGATCAGGTCTAGGTCTATGATATCACTTTCCAAAGCAAACGTATGATGTTCCAGATTCCTATTGTCCTAAAACATCAATGTCATTGGACGAGTTTAGGTTGAAGAAGGAGTCCCTATTGTTGGTGGGATTCTCCAGATGTGTTTACTCATGGATGATATTGTGCTGGTTACATCAGACGCTAGTACATTATCCTGCTTCCCAGGTGAGATACATCAACAAGAAAAAAAATTGTCCTAACTATCCACATAGTAAAACCCAAGTGGATAAGGAATGCCTATTATCTATTAGGATGAACAATCTATAAAACTTGTTGATCGATAAATGCAGATATATGGATAAGTATATATATATATATATATATATATATATATACATACACAAACACATATATACATGCAGATATGTATAGATATAGATATATGACAGATATAGCAGATCATTCAAATAGACAATATGTTGAGGCCCAGAATTATACAGAATAGAGTTGGCTGGACTTTCTTCAAGAAATTGCAATGCTCCTTTAAATAATTCTACACTTCTCTCTGGTGGAAAAGACAAACAAACAAATAAATGAAAGCACATCCTCACTTTGAGAAGATTATCATAAACTTAGAGTTAGAAGGAAATTTAGAGAGCAAAAAATCCAGTCTCTTCATCTTCGAGATGAGGAAACTATGACCTAAGGTGTAGTTAAATGGCTTCTTGAAGACTGGTTTTGAACCTTGATCCTTACACTTTAGACTTTTTACTGTTGTAAGATAAATTAATAAGATGTTTAAGATTAGTTGGGAGGCTTGGCAAGCAGGGTTGGAGAATTCTAAATGGAACGGGGAAGCAGGAAGTTTTGCTTCTCTCTATGAGATGGACTCCATGTTGGCTGGTGACAAGTTGTAACTGACCCCCTGGGAGACCTCAGAGGAAATGGTGTTTGTATCCTGATATCCTGGTATCCAGAAGGAGGAAAGTCATCTGCCTGTGGGAGGTTTTGGTTGAGATTATAAAACCTAACCTGGGTTGCTGGTCAGCTCAGGTTGGTTTAGCTCCCTGACCTACCCAACTGAAGGAGTACTGGCTGAAGACCTGGGAAAGCTGTATCATTGCTGGATTTTGACAGGACTCAGCAGTGAGGATCCCACTTTCATTCCTGATCTCCATTCTGCCCTGTCCTGCTTTAGTCTCTAGCTTAGTGTAGATAAGTTCATTCCCTGACCCTGAAGTTTCCCCGTAGACTGGTAGAATAGGACCTCTTTCCCTTCCTTCAAACTATAGTTCATTGAATGAAACCCCTGTTTATAAAACTTTTTGTCAGTCTACTCACTTGTTAGTTTCACAGACTCCTTGGCTAGGTGGATCTGTGTGGGCAGTTGGGCCTCCAGCTGCCAAACCCATTCTAAACTGTATTTCCCCAATTTATTAATCCCAGTCTATTGCCTTGTCTTGTCTATTACTTACCCACCCTCAGAACCCTGATAATATTTAATCTACCCCCCAGTTTTCCCCCATAAAACTACTTACTATAAGACCAATAATTTTAATATTTGTATTTAACTAATATTTTATGGCTATGAGTCATGGAACTCTATAGTGTCTGAAAGATTTAAAACGTGTCACAGAGATGGCAATGGAGTGGAACATGGAGGAAATGAGCAAGGTAGAGCACATAAAAATGAGAAAATATGAACAACTCAAGTATGTTGTCAAAGAAATGTCTAATGGTAAAAAGATCAACTGGTCATATGGTCAGGGCAAAGAACAAATAGTGGAAAACTTGGTTGCTCCTCTGGTATCTTTGCAATGTTAAGAGAAAATGAAGAAGTTCACCAACATGTTGAGTGAACAGTTCTCCCAGGGACCTTATGGAGAAGTAGACAAGAGTTCCACAGGATAGGCAGGCATTGGTGAGTTTTGTCAAGGGAATGCACCTTGATGAGCTTAGAGACCCATTTAGTTAATTGAGAGTGTTTTGATGAAGCAAGAGCTAAAAGTGAATCTAAGCCCTATTTCTCAGCCCTATAGATGTGGCTTCAGTCATGTTTCAGTTGTGTCTGATTCTTCCTGACCTCATTTGACAAATTCTTGACAAACTGGAGTGGTTTGCCACTTCCTTCTCCAGTTCATTTTACAGATGAGGACCTGAGGCAAACAGGGTTAAGTGACTTGCCCAGGGTCACCCACCTGGCAAATGTCTGAAGCCAAATTTGAATCTTCCATCAGTGGTGTATATTGAGTCAATGTAGTGGAAAGAACTTTGACATTGGAACTAGAAAATATGGATCCAAACCTTCCTCTGATACTTACTACTTGAATGATCTTGGTTAAGACACATCACCTCCATTGTTTTCATTTTTTCCATCTTTAAAATGAAAAGGTACAGTAGAAAAAGCACTGGCTTTGAAATCAGAGGACTTGAGTTCAAGTTCTGGCTTAACTAATTATTATCCAGGTGATCATGGGCAAGTTAATTAACTTCCCTGAATCTCAGATTTCTCATTTGTAATACAAGGGGGAGATAGACTCAATGACCTCCTAGATCTCTTTTATCTCTAAATTCATTACTAGAAGGCCTTTCACCTCTTTGTCTGATTCTAGGGGCTTCCATCATCTTATTGGGTAAGACCAAAGGTATTTCTTTAAGTGTAACATTCCATGGGGACATTACTTTCCAAACTTTAGTGAGTAGTTTAGATTTTCTTGAAACAATCATACTTTATGCCCCGAGTGCTACAAACATTTAGTCTTTTTACAGTTATGCATCATACCCAACTGTTTCATTTAGCTGACAGGCTAATCCTAATGCAAACAAATGTATGAACAGGAGGTGGTTGTGAAATAATATAATATATCCTAAAGGCAGTCATTCCCCACTCCACTCCCCATCATAGCAGCCAGCTGGAAATTGTATGCCACTATAATCTGCAGCTAGTAAAGCCCAAGGAGGGTGAAAAAAAAAGAATGCTAGTACTTAAAAAAAACTTCCATCCCATTTTAGAATGGCAGGTCAGATTCTTTGTCAATGTGTTCATCTGGGGCAATTTGCTTCTATTTCTAAATTCATAGGTGGTCCTTTAGCCAAGTTTCTTGGAAGTTCAAATATCTTTTGTGTCTGTTTTCAATGGAGATAACTTGATATGATTTTCTCCTTTCTCTTATAATACTTTTCATTTCTCAACTGGTTGCTATCCAGACTATCTCTTTCAAGCTCTTGCTCTTCATCCTAAAGCCTCACTCCTGTCCTGGAATTCACCCTTGAGACCTCTTTCTCACACTCTCTTTAAGGAGAGTGTACAGGCCAGCCATGTCTCATTCTTTGCCCAGCAGCACTCCTGATTCCTCTATTGTTCCCTTTTTTCTGGGGAGCTTTGTCCCTCCCTCAACCTGCACCCCTACCACATTTCAGCTTCCCTGTAGATGTTATATTTCCCCATTAGAATGACAGTTTCTTGAGGTCAGGGACTATTTTTTTTCTGAATTGTATTTGTATCCACACCCTCCTCAAGTACAATGTCAGACACAGACTAAGCAATTGTAAATGCTTGAATGACTGTCCTTTCTTTTGTCTGAATCTGTTTTTTGCTTAATTTTAGAACTGTACATAGACATCCACAGCATAATTAACTCTCTTTTTGATACTTAATTCATCTAATGGAATTTTATTTTGAGTATTACAATAATAGAATTATCTATTATTAATCAAGTGTTGATATGAATGCAACTATTATTAATAATAATTAATAGGTACACATTATTATTGTTATATCAGCCCGAGAATAGACTACTCCTTCCTCTCCTGCTAAAATTTATTTTTTAATCATACTGCTGATTACATCAGAATATAGATCTGGTAAGGAACTCCCTTTTACCAATGAGATCAGAAGTGGCTGAGAAGGTGCAGAGGATAATGTTGCAGCTCTGTTTTTAAATCCTACTTCAGACATTTACTAGCTGTGTGACACTGAGCAAACCACTTGTTCTTGATCAATCTTAGTTTCTTCATTAGTGAAATGGGTTAATAATAGGTCCTACTTCAGAGATTTATTGTGAAAATCAAATAAGATCATATTTTAAAGCAATTTACAAAATTTAAAATGTTGTATAAAGGCTAGCTAGTAGTAGTAGTAGTTGTAGTAGTAGTAGTAGTAGTAGTAGTAGTAGTAGTAATCATAATACCAATTATCTGAACAGCCAACTTTGTCTTAGAAAGTTCCATTGAGGTATTAACTTATCCAGCCATATCCTCAGTGTGTATAAGAGGTGGGTCTTAAACTCTACTGACTCCAAAGGCTACCTCTTATTCCAAATATTATTTTAATAAAATAAATCTGTAAAATAGTCTCTCTTTTTAATGTAACATTACTATTGGTAGAATAAGTAATTTCAGTAAGAGTTACCCTCCCTTCCTGTTTCCTATGAAGCATATTTTTGTGTGTGTGTGTTGTGAAGAGAACTTTTAAATGCACCAAATATCTTTGAAGGTAAAATTTTCTTCTATCTTGTGAGCATGGAAAGGGCATTACTATAAATGTGATTCTATCAATCTTTTTGCTTACACTTTCATTCACTTATTCATTCAATAAATACTTGATCATCTTGAACATTTTCCCCCTCAGTTGATATGTTTTAGTAATTTAAAAACTAACCATTTGGGAGCTTAAACCCCAAGATAGTTGTTTAAATTCTTGCAGAGTTATTGCTGCCACTAAAAGGGTCTTTAGAAACTATTATTAAATATATAGCTTTTTGATCTTGGATTTTCTCCTGTAAAGATTTAGGATCCATTAAATCTGGTGACCATAGTGGGAAGATGGAAAGTTATGTCCTAATCAATACTCTAGCAGTGGGCATGGGTGAGTTGGAGATCAAAGAGGGAGAGGAAGTAACAACTCACTAGCACTTTCATCATGCTCGGGAGTTTTGGCATGATGACTATTTGAGGTAAGGGGTATGCCCCATATGCTTTGAAGGCAGACTATTTCCACTGGTACCATCTTTTATTTGGATAGATGGGTGGCCAATGGAGAAAGAACCTATTTTTGTTTTTAATCCTAGCCAAGTCAACAAGCTAAAGTAATGGCTTCCAAGATTTTTTTTTTACTGTTTAGTAGAACTCATACATAGAACTAAAAACACTTTTTGAGGGGCCTAATTATGATTTCTGTGCTTAGTAACATTCCTCAGAAATTCTATCGTTTTGATTCCCTTTGTGACAAATCAAGGCTGAATGATCAAGACCCTTGTCCACCTTTCCCAAGTTGGTTTTAAGAATCCTTTTGCATACACGTTTTTCCCCTTCTGAATGATTGGTTTGGTTGATGGAAAGCTAAATTCAGAAGATTGCATTTGCCATCCAAAATGTCAAAACAGTGCCAGCTGCTTCTGCCATTCTTTCAATAGCTAACAAAAGGCTGCCTACTAGAAAATTGGTATTCACTCAGTACGGTATGCAAATAATCATGGGACTCCTCCTTCTTTGTCTTTCTGACACCCAAGCTGGCATGGCCTATTACTGATTTTTCCTGCATTTCCACTTTAATGTGAAGAGGCAATGTGGTATAGTAGAGGCAGCACTGGCCCTGGGAATCAGGCCCCTGGAATTGGAGACCCCATTTATTATAAGCCATAGTGCTCAGAGCACTAGATTTTGAATCTGAGGATCAATTCTAACTTCCTATTTATGTGTAAGACCACTGGGAGAATTCTTCATCTCTCAGGGCCTAAGATTTCTCATTGTTTTAAATTCCTCCATTCGACTTCTCAAACTATCTTTCCAGTTGTATCACTGTCCACTTTTTTTCATATACTCTTCAGTTCAGCTAAATTAGGGTCTTGCTATTCCTCCTAGACAACATTCTCTAGCTATCAAAGCATTGTCTATGGGCTTTTGCCAGGCTGTTCCTCATTCCTTTAATACAGTGCATCCTTATTCTAGTCTTAGTATAATGTTTCCTTTAAATTTCAGCTCAAGTAATCCTTCCATTATGAAACCTTTTCTGTTTCTCAACCACCACCCTCTGAGCCCCAATTACCTTCTATATGTTTTGCACATAAATGGTACAGTAGAGAGGACACTGAATCTGAGGTCAGAGGTCCTGGATCAAAATTCCACTGCTGACATTTAATACTTATGTGATGTAGGACTGATGTAAGGAATATGGCAACCTTCTTGACCCACTAAAGTAGCCTAGGAGAAATTGAAAAAGTCCTGAAAGAGAAATTGAGTCACTCTGTCAGAGTAAAACAAGTACTATCAACCTGAATTCCCTTTCCTTGATGATGGGAAGTCGTGTATCAACAAACCTCCAAATACCTAGGAATATTACTTTTCTTGACTAGCATAAATGAATACCTTTCCCCAAATCCTGGCTGCTCATTCCATGCTCCAGAACCTGATCCTAGTAGATGAAGATAAGATGCCTATAAAAACCCACCAGACTTTATTATTTGGTGAGAGAGTACTCCATTTCCTTTGGGATGGGCACATGGTGCCCAGTTCCTTCCAGGACCCCAAAGGGGTACCCATTTCTACCTGGACCCCCGAGAAAACTTGTTTCCATCATTCTCTTCAATTGTCATTTTACATTTCTCCTCAACAAAACTGGCTTGCTTGTTGAAAACTCCATGTTTCCTTGTATTAGACCATCTATATTCTGAACCTCTCTGTATCTGCATTAAGGCAACAAGTCCCTTAACCTTCCAGGCCCTCACTTTCAATTATTATAAAATGAGGGAGTCATAATCATCTGAAGACCTTTTCTAAATCTATGATCTTATATACAGGCATATTCTTTCTTAAACTTTTAAAATAGGGAATGTTTCTTTTTCCTTTTTGCATTTCTGGTCCCTAGAACATAGCAGCACCCCACTCCCCCCCCCCTTTTTTTTGATAGTTGTGTTCAAACTCCAGTGCCCCATTTGGAATTTTCTTGGCAAAGACACTGAAGTGGTTTGCTATTTTCTTCTCCAGTTCATTTTACAGATAAGATACTAAGGCAAATAGGGTTAAGTGACTTGTCCAAAGTCACAAGGCTAGTAAATATTCCATGGGTCAGATTTGAACTCACAAAGTTAAAGCTTTCTCACTCCAGGTTTGGCACTCAATCTACTGTAGTACTTGGCTGCCCATATAGTAGGCACTTATTAAATGCTTCTTGATTAATATATAAAGTGAAGGTGTTAGGTTAGGTGATTTCTGTGGCTTCTTCCAGTTCTAAAACCTATGACCAGGTGATCTTGGCCATGTCATTTAGTTGAGTTTTGACTTATCCATATGATGGAGGTGTTTTTCCATATCATTTCTCAGTGATTAACTTTTTAGAGCATAGAAGAAACTTGAATTTCTAAGCTAATTTATAGTTTTTAAATCATTCTAAGAAGATTAGAGAATCCCCTCCCTATTCCATGGAAATAGGCTTTTAAAAAAATCTTTGTTTAGAAAGGAATCCAAGATTATTTGCTTTATCTTTAAAGCTCCCCACTTTTAGATACTCTTTTATATCTGGTTATTTATAGGATAAAACTCCAGATAGAAGTGAATGGTCTTATCATATCTCTTTAGCAACTGCTAATTTCCCTTTTAATCAAAAGGGTGAGGAGCAAGATCTGGGCTTTCTACAAACAACAGGCCTGGTGGCATAGCAGCAATAGAATCCAGGAAGAGGGGGAGGTAAATTTGGAAGAACACCAAGGATAAGAAACTGGGAACTATCTGAATTAATAATCTTGAATCTGCAAATCAGAAGGGCTTCCTAGACTTTCTTTCTTCCTAGGGCAATTGGCAGGGAGAAAGAACAAAGAAGGAGGACTAGGGACTTGTGTCACCTGCAATGACTCCTTTTATATCTTTCTTTTGTCACTCTGTTTTCTTTTCCCTCTTCTTTTTGTTATTTTCTTAACCTAAAGTATTCTTTCCTTTCAGCCCTAGGGAGTATTTGGGAGATGAAATGGAAACAACAGAGGAAAGTGAAGCCATTTGTGAGCATGCTGATGTCAACACATAACAATAACTTAAATGTATGAATTGTTTTCTATAAAGAAATGACATCAAAGTGTGTGACTCCACAAGTTGTGTGATCAACCAGTTGGAGGAAGGAAAAATGATAAATAGGCAATTTTGAGGTTTTTCTCTAATTGGTGATTTACCTCCCTTCTCTCCCAATATTCTGTCACATCTGCCTGCAGAAGTCATTGGGGAAATTGTATGTCATTGCTTCACCAATAGCCTTTCTACCTCTCACTCTCCAGATCTTTTCTTGGCTGGAGCAAAAGCCCTTTAAAAAGTGAGTTCTGAACTCTGGAATGCTAACCAGGCAATGTGAGTAAGGACTCTACCCCTTTTCATTTTGGACATGACAGAATGAACCACATAGTATAAATAGAGAGGCAAAGGGGTGAGATCTCATTACATTCTCTTTCTTCCCAAATCCGTATCTCTTTACCACTTACCTACTATGAAGGGCACCATTATCATTCTAGTTCCCTACATTTACAACCTGTTTTATCTTAGACTCTTCACTCTCCTTCACACTACATACCCAGTCAGTTGCCAAATTGTGTTTCTTATGCTTCCATATCTCTTCCATCTACCCCCTTCTTTATAGTCACACATCTGCCACCCCATCTAAGCTTCATCATCTCTTTCCTAGACTACTGATAATAACAAATAATCTTCCTGCCTTAAATTTCTCCCCTCCCTAATCCATACTTCACAGAGCTGCCTCTGTGATTTATTTTCCTAAAGTACAAGTCTGACTGTTACTACTCTACTCAATAAACTCCAATGGCTTTTTCTTGATTCTAGGATTAAATATTATTTCAGCTTTATTTTATCTTTTTTTTTACATTTAGTAGTTTTTCTAATGTAAGCAATTATTAGTCTACTAATTAATATAAATGTGGAATTTATAAACAGAAATATGTGCTACCAAAAACATTTGGATACAACTATTCAAGGGTACTTATAGATTGCAGTGTAGAGAGCCTGAAACCTAATCAGTCCCCAGAATCAGTCTTTCAGTAAACAAATATTGACATTATGAAGAGTGAAATGAGAAAACCATGAGAATATTATATACTGCAACAGAAATATTGTTTAAAGAATGACTTGTGTATGTTTGCCTCCAGATGAACTGATGAATAGAAATAAGAAAGAAATAGTTTTATATATAGATATATCTGTTTGTCAAATGATGCCTTCTCTAGTGAAAGAGTGGGAGAGTGAGGGAGGGAGTTAAGTATTTTAATGTGAAAAACCCCAAATATTTACAGAATAAAGCCAGGTATTAAACTAATTAGAGAAACAATATGGCACTAACTAAAAAATGCCATTGCAAATGAATCTTTTCGATAATTATGACATTAATTATTTAAAATTGCTAAGTAGTTATCAAAGTACCCACTAATTTCTTAGAATCTGAAGCCACTTTTAGTTTCTATCAGCTCCCCATTCTCTATTTCAAATTCATACTAGATTAGTTTTAGAAATTGAAATACCTTTACAGGGCTGATCAATCAAACAGTGATAAAGAAGCATGAGCTATATTCAAGAAAGAGAAAATAGTTCTACTGGGCTGGAACATAGATTGTGTGAAAGAAAATAGTTGGAAATGAGCCTATTTAGGAGATGTGAGCAGTTAGGCAACAAGCATTTATTAAACATCTATTGTGTGTCAGACCATGCTAGACAATGAGAATACAAAGACAAAAATGAAACCTTCTCTGCCCTCAAAGAGTTTGCCTTCTCCTCAGGAAGACCACATATATACAGATAAATGCCTATAAAATATATGCAAAATAAATATGAATGTAACAGGTGAGGCCAAAAAAAAGTGTTTGATGGAAGGAGTAAAAGGACAGATACTGAAGTGGAGGAAGTTCTTTCTCATGTAAATAAAGCATATACATTGTAGAAGGGGTCTAATGCTTGAATTGTTCAACTGTCATAACAAAAGGGGTAGAGTTAGCTAGGTAACACAGTGGAGAAAGTGCCAGGCCTGGAGACAAGGTCCTGGATTCAAATCTCACCTCAGACACATGCTAGATGTATGACCTTCCTGGTCCTTGCCCTTCTGTCTTAGAGTTGTTAATAAGACAGAAAGTAAGGTTTTAAGAAAAGAATAAAGAAAGAATAGTAAAGACAATGTAACTATACATACACATGTATGTATAAACATGTGTGTCTGTCTGTCTCTCTGTCTTTCTCTTGATTTGTATCAATCTATTGCTCTTGGGTGACTCACATTGCCTTTGCTACTCTTTTATTACTACAGTTGATTGACTCAAGCCCCAGACCTTTGTTATAGTAGGAATGCCTCTTTTACACTGGAAAAAGCTCATTCTTTTCATTTCTCTACATAAACATTTAACAGATGGTTGGTTAGTTGGTTGTTGTTCCTTATATTCAAAGAGGAACAAAATGGCATCATGTATACATCAATGTACGATGTATCTGACTGTGGCTTATTAGACCTCTAAAAGCTTGGAAGTCTTTACCACAGGATGGGCACAAGTACTGTGTATGAACAATTGGGATGGAGATTCTTCTAAATTCGTGCATCTCACATTTCTTTTGAGCTACTGCAGTTCTGCTTTGCTCCTATAGTATAGGGTCTTCTTTGATTCAGGCATACCATTATGAACAGCCCTACGCCAGTGTCTCCTATGTCTCACAATCAATATCAAAGGTCTTCAGAAAGACTTTCAGAATGTCTATGTGTCATTTCTTCTGATGCCTGTGTAAGTGTTTGCCTTGAAAGATATCTTTTATTCTGCATTCTGAGTATATTTCTCTACAAAAGATATTATGTTTAGTTATTGGTCCCTTAAAATCATGAATGATTATCACGTTGATCATATTATGGTTTTTAAGTGTATTTGTCTCTGAAAATCATTTATTTCTCATTTCTCATAATAAAATAGTGCTCTATTTAATTAATGTATCATAACGTATTCCACTCTTCCTCAGATTTGAGCCTCCTCATTTCCTTTTTTTAACCATCACAAAAATATTTTTGTACATAAAGAACCTTTTCCTCTTTACGTTTTGGGAGAAATGCTATGAAATATGTTTTAGCTCTCTCATTTGCTAAAGAACTGAATCTACTCATTGATTTTAATGAGTAAAGATGTCAACAGGGGTTATGTAATAAATAAATTTATCTTTTTCCTACAGGAGAAGGAGAATGAATTGAAGGATTTCATCTCTAGTCTCTCAAGAGAGAATAAACTATTCCTGGAAGCATAGAGGAAGTATCTCAAGGAAGAAAAAAAGAATGTAAAGGATTGAAGGGGGCATAGTGAAATTATAACTTGTGCCAAAAGGTAGGAGAATGTGGTAAGTAGAAGGAAAGGATGAAGAAGGAACACTAAACATTCGAAGCTAATTGGCATATATGAGGCTTGCTTTGCAGAGGGGGAATTTGACTATCTTGGAAGCAGCTCCTTGAGCTTTAATGCACGTCGACCCACAGGTGCCATTAGGCAAGATGACATTAATGGTCAAGAGGAAATATAAATAAATAGTGATAGTCAAAGATACAATGCTGATGCTTACTGAGACAGCTATTTGTCAAGATGGAGGTCTTCTGGGGATATGAATCTAGGAAATGATGGAGGACCTCTTGAGACTTGTCCAACTCAGTACTCATTCTCGATGGTTCATGTAAGGACAAATTAAACTATTAGAAGGAAATTAAAAATATTTCTCAGTATTAAGAACTTCTGGGCAAAAAATGGAGACTTTAGGGATCTGGCTTGTGTTTTCATTACTATTACTGATAGAAGGTGGGATATTCAAGAGGTAAGTGCAAATTTTGGAAGTAGCCTGTTAGCTAAGATTATGCCTGAGAATGAGATTTGTATTGCTGTGTGAATTATAATCTGGGCTTAAATGTATCACAATAATATTTAGGCATATTTAATTTGAGTCTAAAAAATCTAATGAAATTATCAAGAGCATTTCCAACTTTAATGAGTGACAGAAAAAAGAAAAAGAAAAACACCTCTGCCAAACTGTACCTGCAAAGTCTAATACCATAAAGAGAAGAAGGTCCATAAAAGTAAAAATAACATCAGAAAAGAGGGTCAATATCTCAATAAATTATAGGAGGACATTTATAAAGACACACCACTGAAACCCATGGGTCTTCTCTCTTTCTCTCTCTCTCTCCATAATAATATACACATACTCACTAATATGAATTTAGAGGGAAAGGAGAGAGAGAAAAGTGAAGAGATAGAGGGGAGAGGAACAAAGAGAAAAAGACAAACAGAAAGGGAGAGAAAGAAGAATTTAGTTAATTATGAGAGAGCTTTGGAGTCAGTAAGAGCCAGTATCAAGTTCTGACTGACTCTGGCTATAGGACCATGATTTAGGTTCAGTGGGATGATATGGTAATGAGAAGGCTAAATTATTCAGCTCTCAAGTTGCTTCTGTTTTTTTCTTTTAAGAAGAATGATCTCTCGTTGGAAGAAAAAACTGGTTAATGAGGAGCTGAAACCAAAAATAAGTAAAAAGTTATAAAATGAACACCTAATTGCTTTCAATGGGTTTAAGTCTCTAGGCTCAGACTGAACTTCATCCTAGAATACTGAAAAAAAAATTGGCAGGTTTGATATTATAGCTATTCCTAGTGATCTTTGGAGGATGGGGTTATAAGTCAGTTCCCTGGGTGTTTGAGAGTAGAGTACAAAGTATGTGGAAAACAGGGTGGGGCTAGAATATTAGTGTTAGGTTGTGAATTCGAGATAGCCCATGATTAGTAGAACAACTTTATAAAAACCGATGGATTATGCCAGTGTATGTGAGTATGTATGTTTGTTAGTGTTTGGGTAGAGATCACCATACATTTTTAAGCATGCTTTTTATATCTTCAGTCTGCTCAGAGGTTTTAGAAGGCTTTCTAAGGCTAATGTCCATTAGGGAACTTTGAGAACACTGGAATTATGGCAGTACACAGAGGCAAATACCCAGCCTTGATTCAGTGGGTGATAGATGTTCTTACTGATACTTGAAGTGAAAAATTCCATAGCTCTAAATCCCTAATTGGCTCTGTAAAATAAAACAGGCTCTTTTGTGTGTGCTGGGGTTGGGGGAAGGTATTGGCATCAACAGGAACATGGGGCACCTGGCACTTTCAGAGTAAATGAGTGTGAGTGTAGTAGAAAATTCACAAAACTCCAAAGTAGAAGGCCACATATATGGTTACAGGTAGCATCCACTGTTTGAAGATTAACATAGTTTCTTGCTCTTTCCTACACATGACATTCCCTTCTCACTCCAACATCATAAAATTTCTAGTTTCTTTCAAAGCTCAACTTCTACATGAAACCTCACCTGATCCTCTCCTAACCCTAGCAACTAGTGCCTTCCTCCTCCAAATTATTATTTTTATTTTGTGTGTTTTGTACATCATTATAGATGTACATGTTGCTTTTCCTAATAGAATGTAACCTACTTGAGTTCAGAGACTTTCATTTGTATCTTTATATACACAGCATCTAGAACAGTATGTAGCACATAATATAGTCAGTATAGTTATAATATTTGCAATTCATGCACGAGGGCACAGTTTGAGCATATTGTGAATTTTGCATTTGCTTTATACTTGATTTTGCCATTGGAGAAAACTGAACTCAGGTGGTGGGTCTTACGCCATTGAATGCTGACCTGATAGTGTCAGATGATTCTGGCGAAAATTCGGGAGTTCCTGAAGGGGTGAGGAGAATGAGCCGTGGTGAGAAGGATGACACGCATCAGGAGGAACACTGAAGCTGGTACCAATCAGAGGCAAGGTTTATTGATCACAGCTAGTGTTTTATAGAGAAAGTGACATAGGCTAAGGGACGAAAACCTATGAGATTTACAGCAGAACATAAGAAGTGGGAAATAAGCCTTGCACTCAAAACCTTTTAAATTTAGTTGGTCACAATAAGACTAATGCATAAGAAACAAGAAAAAACAAATACTATAAGACTGAATATTTTGAGTGGTGAAGATAAAATTATAATCTGGAGAGAAGAGAGAGACCCCATTCCTGCTTTTCCTAAAACAAGAGAGATGCACATCCTATCACCGTACATACCCCAGTGTGATTTGACATGTTGTGCCTTGGAATTACAGAATTTATGGTCTAAGGTGTTCTAACAGGATTTTACTGTATGTGTTTTATTTTTGAATTTGACAAAGCTACTGCTGATGGTATTATCTGCTAAAGCTGGAGAGATTGATGCTCGGCTCCAGTCCCTGACACATGTTCATTTAGATAAATGCAGAGAAGGATTAAAAGGCAAGAGCAAACCATGGTTTGTGGATTGCCAATCAATGTTTGTAAATTTATAGTAATTTTGATGAAGAACACCATAGCTACCCAGGAAGATTATATATCATTGCTCCAAGTTAATAACATCCTACTAGCATTTATTTTTGGTTAACATGGATTATTTATCTTCTGATTTTCTGGAAGGATGCTTTATTATTTTTTTGATAGGCCTTGTAAGAGGAGTTTGAAAGCACCATGCACAATATTAAATATAAATTTTAAAATCAAATATTAAAGTAGATTCCAGTTCAGTGTTTAAATATAGCTTCTCTAAAAGACAGGAAATGACAAAGGTAAGGAAGAAGAGAGAAGTGACATGTTTCTTTTTCTGGAATTACTTTTAAGGTTTTTTTTTTTAAATTATTATTTGATTGATAAGAAAGGGGGTACCAAGGTGTTCTACAAAGAACCATCAGTTAAATAAATGCTTACCTGAAAAGAACAAAGATCTCATTTCTACTTCTAAACACCTCCCTTTTTATTAAAAAATAATCTCTTTGGACTTATTGTTTGGGTTATTTTGTGGGGCTATAATAAAAAGATTATATTGGTAGTTATCATTCTCTCAAATAATTCTTGCCAATTTGCATTATATAAGCACGATATTAAAATTTACAGATAGACCCTCTGGTAATATAAAAGTTTTTCCTAGTAAAAAATTATAAAAACTATATTATAGAAATTTATGAATAATTATAATTACTAAAAATGTAAAATAGAAATGTAAAAAAAGTATGGTGTTGGCTTGGGGCTTCTAATCTCTACTATATATAAACTACATTATCCCAGCTCTTTAATTCCCACACTGTGGCCCTCCTCTCTGATTGGTAATAGTTTTCATTCATTAGGCCAAAACAGACCTACCATGTTGGTGACTGCCAACTCAGGTACTCTTTCTGTGTCTCCCCTATTTTTTTTAAACCCTCACCTTCCGTCTTGGAGTCAATGCTGTGTATTGGCTCCAAGGCAGAAGAGTGGTAAGGGTAGGCAACGGGGCTCAAGTGACTTGTCCAGGGTCACACAGCTGGGAAATATCTGAGGCCAGATTTGAACCTTGGACCTCCCATCTCTAGGCCTGGCTCTCAGTCCATTAAGCTACTCAGCTGCCCCCTGTCTCCCCTATTTAAAAAAAAATCTCTAGCTTTGTGAACAGTTATCAAATCAACAATTCCATTTCTGAAGAGGTTGTGTCCCTGTGATTTTCTCATCCTAAACACTACTACCCTGTCCATAATTCCTTTGCATGTGTTGTCTTCCTCATTAATAATAATTTCTAACATGTACTAGGTACCGTGCTAATTATTATCTCATTTGATCCTGAGAATTAAGTGCCATATTATCTTACATCTATTTTACAAATGAGTAAATGAAGCAAACAGTGGCTAAGTGACTTACCAAAGGACACATAAGTAGTATCTGAAGTTGAATTTGAACTCCTTTTTTTAATGCCAAATAATTTGTCCTTGGTATTAATAGGGAAGGTCTGCAAGGACATTGTTCATTGATTGTCCATGATTTTTGTTCAAGGATCCAAAGCCTCAGGGTCTCAATGTGGGATTTTGCACTTTTCTCCCAGGGTGTGCTTGTCAATCATGTACTCTCCAATATTAAAAGATGGCAATCCCAGGTGCTTTCAGTTAGTGACATGATCCGCTAGACATTTTACAATGGTCACTTCGTTGTCTATCAGAGATCACAAAAAGCTACAGAGATTTAGATTAGCTTTCAGCATTGCCACTTGGTGTAAGTAATGGAACTACACTGGAATTTTTTTTCAAGTTCCTGCTTTCTATCCACTCTGCTCCTAGCTGCTTCACAGAATAGAAGATCCTATACATCAGGGACCTTCTGTGTTTTTTCCCTCTTGTATTTTTATCTCTAGCCCTAACCATATAGTCTGGCACATAAATGTGGAATAAATGCCTTTTCATGCATGTATTTGTTTTTGAGCTGCTCTGACTAGCTTCCAGCTAAAGCCTAAGGAGAGGGGAAGAGAAGAAGTATTTATTGAGTGCTTTCTATGTAGCAGATACTATGCAACAAGCTTTACAAATATTAACTCATTTGATCTTCATAACAACCCTGGATAGGAATTAGTATTATCACCCCATGGTTCAGTTGAGGAAACTGAGGCAGACATTGGTTAAGTGACTTGTTTAGGGTCACGCAGGTAGCCAATTAAATTTATTTTATTAAATTAATTAATTTTCACTCAAGCAATTAATTGATTTTTAAATTAATTTTTAATTTTTTATTTAAATTTAAATTAATAATCAATTGATCAATCAATTAAAAATTAAATCAAATATTAATTTGATTTAAACGGAGGTCTTCCTGACCCCAGACCCAGCATTCTATCTATTGAACTTCCTAGCTACTTCTGACCCATTCCTATACTTGAATCCTTTCCTTCTAAACTTGTTTTTTTTTTTTTTTCTGGTCCCAGCCTCCTTCCCTGTATATACAACCCATGAGTACCTATTACACTGGAAGCAATGCATTTAAACAATATGACATTGGACCTAAAAGATGGCACTGAGAATGATCAATGATTAGTCCAAGAAGTCTGCAATGCTCTGGCAATGTTCAGTCCTCAGGGGAGTGTTCAGTCCTTTTGGGGGTAGAATCAAGAGTAGGTTTCTTCTTTACCTATCTCCCTGCTCTGTCTCTATACTCCTGGCTACTTTTATCCATGGAGTCAAACCCATTCACACTTCAAAATCTTTTCTTACCTTTGGTTGAAAATATGCCAATGTCCTTGGTTTAGAGGCCGCTAATAGTAGTAGTGGTGTAGTAGATAGAATGCCAGACTAGCAGTCAAGAAAATGTAAAATACTGACTCAGTCTTTTAATAGCTCGTCTTGGCTGATATACGAAGCACTTTTCTTGCTGTTAGTAGTCATCTAGACACCCTTTATCTTGCCTTAGTTGTCCTAGCTCTTTGTCCTTAATTTTCACCCTGATTATCGTCATAATTTATATTAAATACATTATATTAGTAATGTATATGGATACATGGATAGGAAGGGGACTTCTTTGAGTTTATTTCTCTGCAATTCAGTATTTATTAAGTACCTTGGGAGAGTAGATTTGAGTTATTATCTTCTAGGAATGAAAAAAACCCCACAACTTTAAGGATAACTTTTTAGATTTAATTATAGTTAATACTTTGGCTTTTACCTAGGTCAGACCATGCCTTGCTGATTAACATTTATTTATGATACTCAAACCACCTGCCAAGTGGCAGTCATAAAAGGAATGCTCTCTTGTGTCATGGGTGTTATGGGCATTGTCTTTAAAGAAAACAGAATGAATAGAGTCAGGCCTTGTCTTAAAATGGTATCAAGTGATGGAATATATTCTGCTCAAGATTCAGTAGATGGCAGTCTTTGTTCTGTGGCAGCGTCCACACAATAATAAAATGTGAATATTTGGAATCATTTTATTGGCAAATTTTTTTGATTTTCCTCTAGATGTTTGGCACAATATAAATATAGCTTGAATTAGAGAAGATTTTATGCTTTAGTGATGTGCCTATATGGATGAAAGATACCTTGAAAAGGAATATATGAAACAGAAACTGAATAAAGTTATTAGCATGTAGGGCTAGAATTAACTCAGATTTCCTTCCCTAAACTCATCCTCCACCCTTTTAAACTTCTTATGTGTTGTCTTCCCTAATTAAACTGCTAAGCTCCCTGATGTCCTTTATCATAAATATTTTCTCAGTGTATAGTGTTGTTCAGTCATTTCAGTCATTTTCTACTCTCATGAATCCTTTTCAGGTTTTCTTGGCAAAGATACTAGAGTAACTTAACATCTTATTATTTTTTAGTACATTTTGAAGCTGAGGAAACCAAAGCAAACAGTGTTAAGTGACTTGGCCAGAGTTACACAGCTAGTAAATATCTTTGATCGGATTTGAACTCAGGTTTTTCTGATTCCAGGCTCAGCATTCTATCCACAGCACCACCTAACTGGAATGTAGTGCTTGATACATATTTATTGAATGACAGACAGCCTATCTATCTATCTATCTATCTATCTATCTATCTATCTATCTATCTGTCTGTCTGTCTGTCTATTAATCATCAATCTGTTCATACATAGAATTTTGGAATTAAATTGTCATCACAACCTCATATAACATTTGTAGCTTTGCTTTATATAACTTTACTTCTCTAAATTTAGCTGTTATTATTATTATTTAAATTGTCAATTTGTCCTTATGTACCCATCAATTATATATACATACATGTATGTGTGATATATAAACATATATGCATATGCATGTGTGTATATATGTGTGTGTAATAAAATTCTTTCATTTCCTCCCTTAAAGGAAGAAAGGATTTTTTATTACTCAAGATTAAGATTATTGTTCTAGAATAATAGCAGGATGCCTTACCCACAGTAGATGTTAAATAAGTATTGTTTTGTTGTCCATTCTATGAAGTCTTCTACTTGTAGGGTGGACCATATAGTTATTTGTAGAATTTATCATTTATCTTGAGAATATGGAGAAAAAAATTCTAAAGAAATCTTTGTTATCATCATTATTTCCTCCAAGTCTACTTATGAAAAGTTGAAATACAAGGGAAATGGCATTTTTCAAATTCAAGACCAACCATCTTTCACAACATACTACTGAAGGTCCTGAGATAAGGTCTGAAAATGCCCAAATTATTAAAGTCCATAGAAGTACTACAAGATCTATTACATTTATTTTAAACATATACTTTCTAAAATCAAAACTGTAGCCAGGGTTTTGGAAGATGACTTCAGGAAAGATTGGCAGATATTGTAATAACAGAGACTGTGAAATGACAATTTACATCCAAAATTCTTTTGAATAATTATACTTTCAATTATCTTTAATGGTACTTCAGCTCACATTTTGTTGTTGTTACCTTCTAATGAAATTCAAAAGGAAATAGTGTCCTGATATGCCCTTTTCTGCTTCTTTACCTATTTTAAGAGACTGAATTTTAATTATTTAAGAAATTATGAAAAGAATTACAGTAAAAAACATAGATGTGGGAAGGGCTACATCTAAAGAATACCAAGAGGAAAAACAGAATAGAAATTTTTTGAGGTTGCCTAAAAATTAAAGAAATATTTCTATTATTGAAGAAGAAGAAGAAGAAAAAGGAATAAATGGAAAGGTAACTTTTTATTTTGGTTATGCTTGTAAGTTCATAAGTGTAGGAAGATCCAGGTAAGGAAATTCCTTCTTTGAATACAAATTAGTAATAGCCCTTCAATGTAGATTATCTTTAATTGCCTGTGGACACTGATACGTTTAATGACCTATTTAATTTAGTGACTTCTACCAAGAAATTGTAGCATGCACAGTGGCCACCAAGAAAAACTATCTCAGCTGATAGGCTAAATCAAGTTGAGAGTAAGTAACTGATAGGCATTTTGTTAGCAAAATGTCTACTTCAGAAATTTTGGAAAATGGGAACATTAATACACTGTTGGTGATACTGTGAACTGAGTCAATCATTTTGAAGAACAATCTGAAATTACACTCAAAGATTTATAAAATTATGTATTCCCTTTGACCTTACAATACCACTGTTAGGTTTATTTCCTGAAGTGGTCAGGAAAAAGGAAAAATAACATATATTCTAAAATATTTATGGCAGCTTTTTTTGTGGTGTCAAAGAACTAGAAATTGAGGGGATGCCCATAAATTGGGGAATGGCTAAATGAGTTGTGGCATATGATTGTGATCTGCTGCAGCATCAGAAATGTTGAGCAGGCTATTAAAAAAACCCAGCATGGAGAGACCTACATGAAAATTTAAAGAGTGAAACAATCAAAACCAAGAGAATATTATATGTAGCAACAGAAATATTGTTTGAAGAATGACTTGTGTATGTCCGCCTCCAGAGAAAGAAATGAGAGATAGAAACAAATAAGACACAGATTTATATATTGATATATCTCTTTGTCAAATGATGACTTGTCTAGTGTGATAAGAGGATGGAGGAAGGCAAGGAATTACCTGGGAAATTTAATATAACAAACGAATATATGATTACAATTACATTTTTAAAAAGACTCTCCTTGGTGGAATGGGCAGATGGGAACAATTTGTTCTAACTGCCATGAAGGCAGAAGAAGTAGGCATTGTGGAAGGCTTAGATTTTGGTTAGAAATGGAAGATGCCAAGGTATACTTATCCTGGGCTACCACTTGTCATTTTTACTTTTGTCTTTCCACTGGACTTTTCGTGACTTTGAAAGAGAGAGTAAGGCTGCCAACTTTGAGCAAATTTGCCTTGCTTAAAACCAATTTACACAAAATTCAAGACATGACTTTTCTCATGATATCATTGGTTCTCTTTGAAAAGCAAGGACAGACAACAAAGACTTTTCCAGAATCACATAGCCACTGTGACAAAGATAAGACTTGAACCAAGGTCTAACTTTGAAAAAGCTTATTATTATTATTATTATTGTTATTATTATTATTATTATTATCCACTATGCCTTTCTGCTTTTCCATTAAAAAGAAAACACTTTATTAAAATGAAATTAAATACAGTCATTAAAATGAAAAAATTAATCATTTCCAAAGGAAAAAAGGTGCTTTCAAAGATGAGAAATGATAAAGAATAATTGATGAGAGAGAAGCTGGGAGTCTGCATTATGAGCTGAATGAATGATTCAAATTGAAAAATGAAGATGCTCCTAGCTTGATGGCATTGAAGATGTTACTTTGTACTGGCTAGTAACTGACTTGCATTATACTTGTCTTCCTTTTTATCTTGAAGAAACCTGTTCTTGAAAATAAACTGTGACATACAGTCTATAGGAAGTACTCAGAATCCTGCTCTCTCTTTAAGATCAAATGGTCGGAAATCCAATATTGTGGTAAAGTTTGACCCCTGTTACAGACTTCTTATATCCATATTGTATCTCATATTTCAGCATCTAAAGTGGAGGAGTTTCTGTATTTTGTTGGTAAAATGTTTATTGATCAAAGTTTCTGAGACTTTACAATATAAAAAGGAAATTGGGTAAAGATAATTCATATCTTTAAAGCAAAGATCAGCTCTTTGCAGAGAGTATCAAGCATTGTTCAGAGAGATAATAGTTCTTTG
Source organism: Gracilinanus agilis (assembly GCF_016433145.1). Classification (NCBI taxonomy): domain Eukaryota; kingdom Metazoa; phylum Chordata; class Mammalia; order Didelphimorphia; family Didelphidae; genus Gracilinanus; species Gracilinanus agilis. The sequence continues at coordinate 310,824,501 of NC_058133.1, forward strand.
CATTATAAGTAGGGAACAGTGGGAAATAATTTCAAAGCAAAGCATTAAAGGGTCATGCTTTTGTACCCTAAAGAAAAGGATGACTCTGACATTATCTATGACATGCTTTGGAATAATGTGTGAAATTTAAGTTGCTTAATGTCCCAATTTTTTAATTTGCTAGGTGGCAAAACTGATAAGGTATCAAATAACTCCTTCTTCTTGAAGGAATCAAGTATAAGCTTTGGGAATTACCAAATTGGAAAATCTCTGTTTATAGGTCCAATGGTGGTCTGTATGTTTAAAATATAGGACCAACCTGGCTAATTTTTCTGAGAATGAATTTTCATCACCTCTTTGACTGTAGAGAATTAATTTTTTTTAAATTCCACATTAGAAGGGGAATAAGGAAAAAGAATAAACATTTATTAGGCACCTATTGTATAATAAATTTTTTATAATTATTATCTCATTTGATCCTTAGAATAATCCCATTACTCCCATTTTGCAGATGGAGAAACTGATACAAAAAAGACGGTGATTTGCTCAGGGTCAAGTGTGAGGCTAGATTTTTACTCAGGTCTTCCTGACACCAGGAAAATCTTCACAGGGCCACCTACAAACATAGACATGCTAATTGTCAGAATGGAACCATCCAAGAGACAAGAGGAAATAAAAAAAAATGTAGGACAATGGGAATGATGGGAGGGGCATTCTGCTGGAGAACATGTCATAGAATGAGATTACCCAAACAGGAAAGTTCTTCAAGGTAATGCACATCTTTTTTGCTTTGTGTGTCATTGATCCCAAAGTATTCCTTAAAAATCTGGAGATTAATTTGAATATCCCTTTCTTGTTTTTCCTTCTCCTTTGTGTTAAATATTTTGAGGATTTTATTGCTTTTTTTGAAAATTTATAATCCAGCTCAATTAGGAGGATTTCTTGTCTTTAGTATACTTTTGAGTTCAATTAAAAATATCCTCTTCATCGTTATACTGTGATGCATTATAGTAAAGATGTGACTCTGCATTCTTAAAGTTTATGCCAAAATAGGGCAATTTCTAGCAAGTTCTATCATTCTAGAAAGACTAGATACGATTGTGGTAGCAGAAAGTATCCACTTCTAGGGACTAGCTTAGCTAAGTATGAAAAAACTCATCACCAGTATGTGGGTCACTTGGTGTGGAGATCAGTTTAATAAAGTAATATATAAAACAGACCTCAATCCCACGTGGCCCTCTTATTTTCCTATAGCAATGCTAGCAAAGTGTTGAATCCAATCCAATAATCATTCATTAAGTGCCTACTATGTTTCTAAGCACTATGTTAAGTGCTAGAAATGCAAAGACAAAGTCCTCAAGGAGTTGATGGTTTCCTGGGAATGTGCAGAAATATATGTAGAGATTTGTGTAGAGAGAACACAAAAGAGGATAAGTGCATATCCATGACAGTTTGAGGAAGTACAGACACTTACAACAAAGCAGATCCAGAAGGAATAATCATTTCATATGGCCCAGGAATTAAGACTTGAAGGAAGCCAAAGATTCTAGGAGAAAAGTTGATGAGGAATACATTTCAGGCATGGAGGATTGAAGACCTGTATAATGCTGTAGAGACCTAGTTCAGAAAGAAATAAATAGGCCAGTGAGGCTAGAAGAGAGAGAGCACATGGAAGATTACAATGTGTAGTAATCTTCGAGAGAGAGTCTGGAGACACATTTTTATAGATTTTCAGTGCCAAGCTTAGAAATTTATATTTTTTTCTAGAGATAATAAATAATTATTGTAGCTTATTGAGCAAGGGAGTGACATTATCAGATGTGTGCTTTGGAGGAATTATTTTGGTGTCTGGAAGAAAGAAATGATTGGAGTCTTAAATTTCAATAGTCTGGGTGAGAGAGATGAGTGACTGAAGTAGTATGATGACCATATGAGTACAGAGAAGGATAGAGATAGGATGTATGTATGTATGTATCAATATATATCTGTATATATATTCATAAATATATGTATATAAAATGTATATCTACATATGAAATATTAATACTTGGAATCAGTGAGTATTATTGTTGTTTGTCCTTAGTTTTTGAAGTAAGCCAATGACATCATAGAATGATATCTTGACTTGCTCATGGCATTGGATTTTTCTGAGGAGTTGCACAGTCATTAGCCTTGATCTCCCTTCAAAAGTCATCAAAGTTCAGTGACAAGAAAAAAGTCGTGGCCTAATATGCAGCACATGATCTTGGCATCTTCCATTTCTGATCAAGTTCTAAACCCTCTACAGTGCCTGCGTGACCATTGGAACAAATTGTTTTCATCTTTCCATTTTACCGGAGGGAAATCTTCGTATGTTTGGGGGATGTACCAACTAACTAACTCACCAAAAGGTTTGTGGTCCATTAGTTACTCTCAACCTGGTTTAACCCATTTGCTGAGATGGTTTACATAAGAAAACTTGAAGCATGTTGAGATAAATTTTTGAATTTGAGAAGATAAAATTTCAAGTGGTAAATACATTTTTAATTAAAAATCAATTTTTAAAATGTTGAGGGAGAATGAAGCAGTGGATTTGGGGTGAATTTTGGAGTCTTGAGACATGAATTCATGTCCAGTCTCTGACACAGAGTCATTTTAGGTCTTGGGGTCCCAAGCCAGAAGTTTTAAACTCCAAAAAATCTATACCATAAGGAAATGTCATTGGGAAATGTTTAACAAAATAATGGTAATTTGTAGTTTTCTAAGTCACTATATGACTAGAATAGATCTTTTTTATTTGAATTTGACACCACTGCCCCACTCTCTATTGACTGAATTAGAGAGTCAAAAAAAAAAAAGGTAGAAATGAGGATAACTTGAAAGATGTGAAATTAAGTGACTGAAAAGATGATGGTGTCCACAATAAAAACATAACAGCCTGGAGGAGAGGAGAGTTTAAAGGCTAAGACAATCAATTCAGTTTTAAGCATGTTTAATATGAGATGCCTGCAAGACATTTAATTGGAGATGTCAGACAGGTCATCGGTGATAATGAGAGATATTAAAGTAAGATATATAGATCTGGAAATAATTTACATATGAATAATCAATTAATCAGCAAGCACTTTAAATACCAATTGTGATCCAGGTCTTAGGAATATAAATACATAATAGAGGTAGCTTCTGACTTTGAGGAGTTATTGTACAATTTCTAGCTAGAAAAGACAAAAGGTACATATAGATACAGTGGTACCTTGAAACACAAGGTACCACTTTTTTGGTACAAATTTAATTCATTCCATGACCAAGTTCATAACTCAATTTGCTTGTGCGTGAAATCAAACTTCCCTTTTTAAATAATGGAAATGAACTTAATCTGTTCTGTCCCCCCCAAAAAACCACAAGATTTTTTTTGTTTTATATGCTTTTAAATTTGAAAATGTACTTTATGAATAACAAATAAATATATTTATAGATAATAAGAAAGAAAAATAAGAAATAAACTTCCTTATGAAATGTTATTTACCTTCAAGGTCAGGCAAAAATTCTGGAAGAGAAGATTTTCATTTTGTGTGCTATTTCTTAATATAACTTATTCTTTACACATGTAACCCTATATTTAAATACAAAATTGACCTTACACATTATTTATGATATGTAACTTTATTGCTAAACTTAATAGCTATTTTAAACCAATTATCATAATTTTCTTCATTGAAATTTGGCTGTTTTGCCACACTTTCCTTGATTTCACTTAGAGGCCATTTCAACAAAAACCTTTCCATGGAAGTTTGTTTCTTCCTCCCATTCAAAAAGTTTGGATAATGTTAGAACAAGTGTCATCACACAGCTCTAACACACAACCTGTTGCAACTTTTTCTGGGTGTGTCATTTCAATAAACCGTTTAATTTTTTCCCAAATCCTCAACATTTCCTTAATATTGTACTGATTACATCATCCACCTTGGTCAGAAGCTTGTGATTTAAATATCCACTTGTGACTTAAAACAAAAAATCCTGATAATGACTGCTCATATCTCAAATTGCTCATGACTTAAGGTGCTCGCATATCAAGATACCAGTGTATAAGAAAATTTGGAGGGAGAAGGCATTAGTAACAGTAGAGATTAGAAAAGACATAGAAGATTATGGAAGGTTGCATTTAAACTTCTTTTTAAGGAAAAAATGGGTTCTAAGAGGTGACAGCATTGGTGAGAAAGAATGCCCTTCAAGCATGTTGGCATTCAGTCACTCAGCGGGATTACACTTTTCAAGGTCCTGGGGATGCCATGAACCTTTGGTCCTCCACTAATCCATGGGATTTTCTTGGCAAAGATACTGTAGTGGACTGTCATTTCTTTCTCCAGTGGATCGCCTTTTGTTAGAACTCTCTGCTATGACGTGTCCTTGGGCAATCCTGAATGACATAGTTCACCATTTCACTGAGCTATGCAAGCCTCTCTGCCATAACAAGCCAGAGATCCAGAAGGGTTCCTCCGAACACATGGGAAAGCTAATGAAAAGATATTATGATGGAAAATAGAATGCCTTATAAGAGGAACAGTAAAACTGGTTTGGCTGGACCATATTTTTTGCAAAGGGAACTACTATGTAATAAGCTTAGAAAAGTAGGTTGGAAACAGATTGTGAAGGCCCTACATGACAAACAGAGAAGTTTATATTTGGACATAGGAGTTATAGGAATCCACCTAATTTTACAACTTAGGAGAGTGACATGGTCAGACATATTTTATGCTTTTGATGATTACTGCTGAAGCAATTTAAAAATGAATGAATGATTAAACTCATAGAAACCAGTAAGAACAGCAAGAGAGAGCATATGGAAGGATAAATGAAGAGGGAACAGGATAAAGCATTAAGGGTTACTAACCGTTGGAGAGTGAGATAATCAAAGGATATTAAAAAGAATAATCAAATTGGTAGAAGGACCAGAAGAAAGAAGAAATTAAAAAAAAACCCAGGGAAGTAGAGACTATCCAAGAGGAGGCAATATTCAATAGTATCAAATACTGCAAAAAGGTCAAGAAAGATGAGAATGGAGAGAAAGCCATTGGACGTAGCATTTAAGAGATCCTTGATCACCTTGGAGAAAGCAGTTTCAGTTCTATTGAGGTCAGAAGCCTTATTACTAAGGGCTAAAAAATAAGCAGGATTATAGGAAGTAGAGAAAAGACTATATAGATAGCATTTCTTAGGTTGATCTGCAAAAGGGAGCAGAGATATGGGGCAATAACCTGATGGGGTTGAGTGGAAAGGTTTTTTTTTTTAATTTTATTTTTTGATTGAGAGGACCTATACATGATTTTAGACAGTAGGAAAGAAGCTAGTAGATAAAGAGGGAATATTTGAGAGTAGAGAGGTGATCAAATGATCCAGTTCCTTGAGATAATGTGCAAAGATAGAGGACACAATTAAAATTATTGTCTTTGTTGAAGGGTAGAGTCACATCATCAACCTAGTGCAAATGAAAAAAGAATGGGAAGTGGTGTGCAAGGTATACAACTCAAGGTCATTTCATAACCATCAGGGACCATCGCATATATTCTGTAGAAATCACCTTTATGTTGCTTCTCATTGCAGTATTAAGGATTTTAAAAAAATTATTTAAACTTATCTTCTGCTTTTTTGTTTTTGTTTTCTATTTTTTTATCTGAGAGATTTTCAAATGACCTGATATGCAATACTGTTTAATCATTCAGTAGAGTTTCTGTTAAAGGATAGCTAGTATGTCAGTGGTAGAGCTGTATATTAGACAGTATGGTTTAGGAGGAAGAAATGAAAGAGAACAAAAACATTAAAAATACAAAAAATGCCTATATATGATAAGCATCTTTTTTATAGATAAGAGCTGAGAGGTGCTGATCTTGGGAAATAATTGAATAATCTTTTCCCAAAGTGAGTATGATTATAGCTCAAAAGAGAGGAAACAACTGCTTATTGATGTGGGAGTAATTTCCAAGACAGGTATCTGTTTGTACTCCAAAAAACCATTGGGGAAGCAAAGATCAGAATTAAAAACAAATTAGAAGACAAATGAAAGTGAAATGGCAGCATATAATTAAATATTTCTGTTTTTTTATAAGAACCCTTCCCTTCCCTTTTAGAATCAATACTATGTATTGGTTCTAAGGCAGAAGAGCAGTAAGGGCTAGGCAAAGTGGGTTAAGTGACTTTCCCAGGGTAACACAGCTAGGAAGTTTCTGAGGCCAGATTTGAGCTCAGGACCTCCCATCTGTGGGCCTGACTCTCAATCCACTGAGCCACCTAGCTTCCCCTTTGATAGTTTTTAAATAAGGGCACCACTGTCTTTCTAGTCTGTAGATCTTGCAACACAGACCTCTTATGTCCAATATGTTGTCAAGACCTATCAGTTTTACCTTAGCAACATCTCTTGTATAAATCCCCTCTTTGGTTTTGCCATGGGCTTCACCCTGGTGTAGATCCTTATCACTTCACATCAATTTTTATTTTTTGATATTTCTGGTTATTTTATTTATTTAAATTTATTCATTTGTTTGTTCGTTACATTAAAATACCCAAGTAATTACCCCCATTTCTCTTCCCCATTAGAGAAAACATCATCTGGTAAGAAGATAAATAATCTTACTAATAAAAAAATCAGGACCAGCTGGATTAACAAATGACTTTTATCAATCATTTAAAGATCATATAATTCCAATATTAAAAAATATTTAAAAGAATAATTGATAAATAAGGAGTACTGCCAAATTATTTTTATGAAAAACACATTAGATGATGAAACCTTTCCAGGAAGAGCAAAAAGAGAAAAAAGAAAATTAATTAGACGTCAGCTTCACACTGGGATTATTGCATTAGGTTATTGGTTGTTCTCCCTCCATCAAGTCTTTTTCACTCTGGTCCATCCTCCATTCAGCTATTCGACTATATGGTATCTTGTATATATAGATTATTGTATGTTGCTTTCTCCTATTAGATTATGAGTTCTTTGAGAGAAAAGACTATTTTTCCCATTCTTTGTATCCCTAGCACTTAGCATAATGCCTTGCTATTTAGTTGTTTTTCAGTCATTTTTGATTTTCTGTGTCTCCACTTAGGATTTACTTGGCCAGGATACTAGAGTGGTTTACCATTTCTTTCTCTGGCTCATTTTGAAGATGAAGTAAACAACTTACCCAAGGTCACACAGTTATCTAATAAGAGTCTGGGGCCATGTTTTGGCCAAAGGAAATGATTCCTTCCTGATATTAGGTCTGACACTCTATCCACTGCACCTGCCTTACCTACTTAATAAGAAGTATTTAATAGATACCAGCTGTTTTTGTTGATGTCATCACAGAATATCACTATTTTCTAATGAAGTTACTTGACATAAAAGAAAATGCTACAATATGTTGACCAAAAGTACCTAGAAACTATTTTAATTGATAAATTTTCAGCTTTCTACATGGATAAATAGATAGTTGTGACAACTAAGAGCAAGTAGCAGGATAGAATATAATAGCTTTTTTTTATATTTTTAAACCCTTAACTTCTGTGTATTAGTTCCTTGGTGGAAGAGTGGTAAGGGTAGGCAATGGGAGTCAAGTGACTTGCCCAAGGTCACACAGCTGGGAAGTGTCTGAGGCCAGATTTGAACCTAGGACCTCCCGTCTCTAGGCATGGCTCTCAATCCACTGAGCTACCCAGCTGCCCCCTAATAGCTTTTTAAAATAGAAAGATGAGGCAGAGAAATAAAAGTTTTCAGGAACTTTGATGGGAGACCCAACAAAAGACCATTTGATCAACTAAAGGCAGAACTGAAATGATATAAAAAAGATGGAAAAATAAAGATCTGTCAAGTTAACTATAATAAACTATTCTTTCCATTAATGAGAGAATACATTTGGACTCATATCATAGTCCTCAATATGCTGTATGGAAAAAAAGAAGTAGAAAAAATGGCACTAAAGAAACAAAGAAAAGAGCAGCTGTCCTAGACTATGTATACATACATATACACTACATTGATTTGTAGACCATATAAAGAGATCTAGGGGAGAGTCTCAGCTCACAGGATGGAACTTCCTTAGAAAGTTTTGTCATTTGAAAACATAGACAAGAATCACATGAAATGAGACATTATGGATGAGTTGTGGATTAGTAAGTATCCACATTAATGAGAGCATGGATCTATCCAAAAGTGGGCATAACAAAGACATAATCATGTATGAATTATTGTTTTTCTTTTTGAAAGAGGACCAAATGACATCAAAGGGTGATGACTTATTTATGGAATTGTATTTAAGTGAGGGAGAATTGTACAAAATTGTCATCTCCATTAACTCTTTTGGAGTGATCCTAATTCAGTGGCAAGAAAAAAGTGAATACTACTGATCCAGTGGATGCCATGGTGTCTACAATAGCTCCACAATGCTTACTTCAGTTGCCTTGAGAGCCACTGAAACAAATTGTTCTCATCTCCCAATTCCACGGTGGGAAGTCTTCATATGCCTGGGATAGATATTCTCCTAACTCACCAAGGAGTTTGAGGTTTGTCAATTTACCTTCAACTTGGTTTAGCCTACATTCAGAAAAGATTTTATTGGGCATGCTAGAGCTTCTTGGAGCCACAAGTGAGACTTTGCTAAAAGGTTGGCATCAAAGATGGAAAACAGCTTTGAAAAAGACTCAGCAAACCCTCAAACTAGAGGTGCTAGTCCTTCTTGAATACCCCATAAAACTCAATAAAGGAAAATAAAATTGAAAACTTCCTAAATTAGATATTAATGATTAGTTTCTTTTTCTTTTGAGAGGAACACTGCAAAGTGGAAAGGCATTTTGTGAAAACCCCATGATCTCTATCAGTGATATGATTAAAAAAAATGATTTTGTGTACTGTTCATAAGAATAAAAAAAATTGATTAACTATCAAAAGAAGTTAACAGAAGGAAATAATACACCTCCTGGAACACCATGTTACTAAATGTGAGCTAGCAGAACATCGAGTTTGTTTTAACAATGAAAACTTTCATTTCATGTTCAAAAATAGATCTTAGTACAGTATTCCCAGGGAAAAGCCTTTAAAAAACCAGAGGGATATTCTTATATGACTTCCAGTGATCTTGTTACAATTGATTATGAAGAAGAAATCACTATTTTATTACTCACATTCTTTATAGATTATGAAACTGTGTGAACAACCGAGTATTTAGAGGTTTAATTAAAGTCCATGTTTCTCTAATAAAAAAGGACAAATATTCACAAAGGTAGATTGCACCATGAATAACCCTGTTGTATCTGAAATTGACTGAACATTCTATGGTTTCAAACTGAGTCACTTTGTTATCTTTATTTCTAAAATGAGAAAAATCCTCCTTGTGCATATATGTAGTAATGTACTCCTGCTACATATGAGAATTTGCAAAGCAGAATATTGGTTGTTACGCAAAGAAGAAACTCAAATGTTAACTAAGATGCAATGGAAGGAATGGTGTCCAAAACCTCACTCTGGAATACTGAATGACAGAAAGGTCAAGGAACTATGGGAAATGAATGAAATCTAAATATGATGCTATCTGATCTCTTAATTTTACAGATAAAGAAAAAAAATGAGACTCAGAAAAGTTTTGACCTGACTTGCATGCCTAGGAACAGAACCACATCAAACTGGTAACCTCTGACTCTAAATGTTGAGCTTTTTGCATTATACAATAGTACTATTAAAGAATTCTGTAGGAGGTGGCAGGATTTTTGTTTGTTTTATGATTTTAAGATTTTCTTTAATTGTGAATTTCACAAACTTAAAATGTATGAGTATTTCTATGTACAAAGAAGAACAGAAAAAGAAAATTGCTTATGAAAACTCTGAATCTATGTTATCCATGTCTTATCTGTTTTAAAAAGTCATAACAAAATCAATACATTCCTTCAAAAGGTGTTTTGCTTTTTGCTGTCCTATTCTGGACCTTCTTAAGTTATCATTTATGAAACTTAAAAAAATCACTGATATCCTTACTTTGGGGCACAGAGGTTCCTCTCACTGGCTCATAATTTTACCCCTAAACTATCCCTAACAAAAAACCCTCCCTGATAACAAATAAGCATTGCTAAGCTAAATAAACCCACATATTAACCATGTCTAAAAATTCAGATGTCATTCTATATTTCTAGTCTATTAACTTTCTGTTAAGGGAAAGGAAAAATGGAAGAGGAAAAAATATTTACAAAGTATTTACTATGTACTATACATTGTGCTAAGTGCTTTCCAGTCTTATCTGATCCTCAAGACAACCCTAGAAGAGGTAACTGCTATTATTATCCCCATTCTATAGTTGAGAAAAATAAAAAATTTTCAAGTAATTTGCCCAGAGTCACATAACTAGCTTATAGCTTAAGTATCTAGATCAGGTCTGTTGGACCATATTTCAGTGTAGTCATGATTGATCATTGCATTGATAAAAATACTTAAGTCTTTTGAAACATTTTAAAGCTGTATTTTATTCATTGCATAAATTATTTTCCTGGTTATAATCATGTTCCTCTTTATTGATACAGAGAAACATTTCCCAATTTCTTTGAAACTGTCCCTTCCCTCATTTTCTTTCTTTCTTTTTTAAACACTTACTTTTCATCTTAGAATTGTTGTGAGGAAGATTAGATTAGTTATTGATTAGGTATTAAGATGTATTTAGCAGGAAGGAGCTGGAGCTGGGAATTCCAGGATGGAATGAGGGAGCAGGAAGAAGTGACTTGTGCTCTGGGAAGGACTCCATTGGGGGTTAACTCAAACTGTGGTTAGCCCTGGGAGCACTCAGAGTAAAAGGACATCCTGTATCCTGATTTTCCCCTGGGATCCTGAGTGGTGGCATCTAGCAAAGAGAGAAGATCAACAGTCCTGTGACAAGGAAGAGGAGAAAGTTTGAGATCTGGTGGACAGCGTTTCAAGCAAACCCTCCCTACTTGGTACCTGAGATCACCTTGGCTCTTGGCATCCAGAGATCATCAGTGGATTGCAGTGAAAATCCCAAAGCCACAAAGCCCCTAGCTGAGCTGCTCCTTGGGCCCTGTCAGTTTAGATTTACTAAGTTAGTGTAGAAATAAATCTTTCCTTTCCCTGTGGGTTATGTCATTAGATTTAAGGTTTTAGAGTAAATATCCCTATCCCACCTTTTAATTGTTCATAATTAAATCCAGTTATATCCTGTTGCCTAGTCTGTTGGATTCAAAGCCTCTGGCCCAGGGTAACAGTTGGCTAACTGACCTTTGTCAGTTAGGAGCAGCTTGGCTGTTCAAGTCTTCGTGTCCAGGTCTAGTCTCTCATAAATCCCAGTGTGTGTACCCACAAACTACTTAGTTTATTTATAATATCCCTGGTGACTCCATTACCTTTACTTATATTTTCTACAGAATCAATACTAGGTATTGGTCCCAAGTGTAAGGATGGGGGATGGGACAAAGCATACCCCATCCTTACACAAGGCACAAAAGCAGCAAAGGCTGTAGGCAATTGGGGTAAAGTGACTTGCCCAGGGCCATGCAGTTAGGAAATGCCTATGACCAGATTTTAAAACCAGGACCTCTTGTCTTTAAGCATGGCTCTCTATCCACTGAGTCACCTAGCTTCCTTCTCATTTCTTATATCATATTATTCCAATAAACTCACATAATATAATTTGTTTAGTCATACCCAAACTAATAAGCATCCCCTTACCTTCTAAATCATTGACACTAAAAAATAGTGACTGTAAATTTTATTGTTCATATGAGATCTTTTTCTTTTTCTTTGATATGTTTGGGGTACAAATTTTTAGTGGTATCTCTCAGTCCAAAGGAATGCAGTTTAATGACTTTTACATTATATTTTGAAATTCATTTCCACAATGATTAAACCAATTCACAGAGTTACCAACATGCATTATTATGTTCATCCTTGCAAGTCCCCTATAACAATTGTCCTTTTCTATATAGGCATTTTATTATTATTTTTTTTGCACTCTGATGGTTAAGAGGTAGAACAACAGTCTTGTTTGGTTGAGAATGCTTCCCTTATCTGTAGTTGTGAAAGATTTCTCCTCTGCTTCTCCAATTTGTTTGTGCTGTGACCTTTTATAGCTTGATTAGGCATTCTTTTGGAGCTCACCTTGATTATTAAATTGATGAAATCTGGTCTAATCCAGATTTTTGGCTTTCTTTTTGTTCAGGACGTTTAGTCAAGTTTGACTCTTTGTGATTCCACTTGGGGTTCTTCTGGCAGAGGAACTGGAATGGTTTAACATTTTCTTCTCCAGCTCATTTTATAGAGGAGGAAGCTGAAGCAAACAGAATTAAGTGACTTCCCCAGGGTCACAGTGTCTCAGGTCAGATTTGAACTCATAAAGTTGAGTCTTCCTGATTCTAGGCTCAATGCTTTATCCAGTGTGCTACCTGGTTGCCTTCCTTCTAATAGAAATGGAGGCGGCGAAATAATGTAAGCATCCCCCAAGAGTTATAATATCAGTAGTGTTAAAAGTGGGAATGAAATAAAATGGAAGGTCTGGGATTTCCTGTTATGTTGTAATGATCTTGAAGAAAGGAAAGAGACATTGAAGAGAAAATAGTAGGAAAAAAGAGGAAATAATGGAGCTAAAATTAACTCATAATTGGTAGAGGGGCACGAGTAGAAGTTTATAGAAAGAAAAAGGAGTGAGAGGGAATGGTATCATTTGACTCTCCCTTGGGACTGATGCAGAGTGAAGTGAGTAGAGCCAGAACAATTTATACCATAAACCAACCATGTAAATGTTTAAAAAAAATGTTGAGACCTAAAGAACTCCAATGAACACAACAATCAAGTATTATTCCAGAAGCAGAATAATTTAAAATGCTGCCTGACTCTTGGCAGGGGTGATAGATCATATATAGAGAGCCAAATATGCAATTTTAGACATGGTCAATGTGAAGATTTTGCAGAGGGATTGTTTTACTTTTATCTAGTGGGAGGTGAGAGAGGGAGATGATAGAGGCTTATAAACTGAGATAAAAATAATTTAGAGAAATAGTGGAGGACAGAAGTGAAGCAAAAGATAAAAGTGTGACACAAAGGAAAGAAATCAGAGGAGAAACAAATAGCTTAGAATTGAAGGTAGAAAATATGATCCAAGGAATGGACTTCCTGAAAGATAGAATGGAATAACTAAAATTCAATGAGAGTACAAGGAATAATTGAACAGTTAGAAAACTGAAAATTTAAAAGAACATTAAAGGAATCACAAATATTTTTTAACTGAATGAAATAAAACCAAGTTTTTTTTGAAAAAATCACAAAATAGATATGATATAAGCAAATACAGCAAAAGAAGAAATCCATTTTGAAATTATAAAACATTAATTCACAATTAAGATAAAGGGGAAATGAAGAAAATTATTAGAAATAATTTTGACCAATTATTTGCCCCCAAAAGAAATTGCTCAAATGAAAAATGGATGAATATTTACACAAACAAACAGATTAATATAACAAGAAGCAAAGAACTGAAATGTAATAATTTCAGAAAATGAACAAGCCATAAGGAACTCTCAAATAAGGGGAAAATATTTAAGTTCAGTTATTTAAAAAATAAATAATACTACCTAAATTGTTTGCAAAAAGAGAGAAACAATCCTTTCAAACTCAGTTGTTGAAACAAATTTATTTCTAAAAACAAAAACAGGAAGAGATAAAGTCAAGAAGATAAAACCATAGAGCAACATCTCCAATAAATATGCAAAAAGTTCAATAAAATATTTGCCAAGAGACTACAACAATATAATAAAAAGATGATACACTATGATTGTCAATGCAAAGTTAGCTCAGGAGTCGTAATACTATTATGTAATTATACATGCATGTATAGTTATTAATGTACAATAGCCTATATTAATAGCAAGTAAATATCTCATGATTATAGCAATAAATGTAGAAAAACCCTAATGATCAAATACAACATGTGTTTATGTTAAAAACATGAAAAAACTTAGAAATAAATGGACTTTTCCTTAATATGGTAAGTAGTAATAATCTAAAACCAAAAGCTAGCATTAAAACAATAAAAAATAATTAGAGATTTTCCAATAAGATCAGGATAAAGCATCTGCCCCCAGATATCATTCTCTTACATTTACCAAACAAATGAAAAATCATGCTATCCACAAAAACAAAAACTATCATTTTTGCTCTTTTTTTTGAAGTTTTGAGGATTCAGATAGTTTTAGCAAATCAATAAATGCATACCAGAGAACAAATTGTTTTGGGAATCAGAATTCATCATTCACCATTTACTTTTTTTTTTTTTTTTTTACCCTTGTACTTCAGTGTATTGTCTCATAGGTGGACGATTGGTAAGGGTGGGCAATGGGGGTCAAGTGACTTGCCCAGGGTCACACAGCTGGGAAGTGGCTGAGGCCGGGTTTGAACCTAGGACCTCCTGTCTCTAGGCCTGACTCTCACTCCACTGAGCTACCCAGCTGCCCCTCACCATTTACTTTTATCCAAATATTTTATTATTATTTGTAATTAAAAACCTTCCTTTCCCCATCCCAGCCCTTCCACCAGCAGACCAACAAGTCATCTGCTGCCAGGGACCATCTGCTCACATTCCTAAACTACAGTGGCAGCAAGAAGACAAACTTTCAACATCTTCTGCAACTGACAGAAACCATGGATGTATATTTTCCTCTCTTAAGACTCATTGTTCTACTTCCCATATCCTAGCCAATTCAAGTTGTTCACTATTAACTGTATTCTGACTCTTAGATTCCACTCTAAGTCTTGAACACAGTATCCTCTTGGAAGAGAGCCACATGCCCTCCTTTTACTCCCCCAAGAGCCTCTGGATTTTGCCACCTGCTCCCCTGTCTAAATGTGAATGGGTCTTTTCACCAGCTGTGAATTGAACACAAATATGATTCCTCCTTTATGTGACTGTCTTCCTCAATTAGAATATGAGGTTCCTGAGAGCCAGGGGATGTGTTAATTTTATGACAGAATCCTATGCTTTTAGCACAGTACTCAGTACTTTACTGTACTTTCCCACCCAATTCCATTTGATTGAATACTGTTTATACTAATTCTGAGTAATCCTAATTTCTGTTTAAAAACTTTGAAATAAGCAGATGGATTTTTCCTCTTCCTCTATCCGTTTTGGGGAAAGTTGAAATTGGTAATCCATTTCTTGCCTCTAGAGGTGAGATATTACATCATTACAGGTGTTTTATCTGTTTTTGCTATCGTTTTAATATATATATATATATATNTCCTTTCTAAAAACATTTTCAGTATTAAACATGTATATCAGCAATGGGACAGCTTTTTTAATTCCTCCAAAACAGAACTTCTATAAACTTATATAGCTCCAAGACAGAACTCATCTTTCATTACTAAACCAGTCTTCTTCTGAGATCCTTTTAATATCACCACAGTTTCTACCATCTTGCCAGTCATGGAGATTTATAACCCTAGTACTATACTCAACTCCTCAATATGTGATTTTATTTTATAAGTTGGCAAATTTTGTTTTTTCAGTTTCTACTACAGCTCTCCAATTCACCCCAGCTCTCCATTGACACCACAACCATTAGACTTCTGACCTCTATCACCTCTCACCTGGATTATTATAATAATTTTCTGATTAACATTCTTGCTACATCTCTCTCTCTCTCTCTCTCTCTCTCTCTCTCTCTCTCTCTCTCTCTCTCTCTCTCCTTAAATCCATCCTCCACATAGTGTTTCTAACATTCAAGTCAGACCATATCATCCTCTCCTCAGGAAATTCTGGAAATGCCCCATTAACTTTAGGATAAATTATAGACTCCTATGTTTGGAATGCTAAGCTCTTTACAACCTGGTCCCTTCCTACCTTATAAATTTATATATTATACTCTGCCTCCAGTCATACTGAACTTTGCTATTTCTCACAGATACTCCATCTCCTTTCTCTGTGGCTTTGTGTTGGATGCTTCTCACTTCTAGAATGCTTGAAGGTTGTATTTAAATTGAGTCCTAAAGGTAGGACTCAATTTAAATACAACCTTCAACAGAAGGTCTTAAGTGTTTCTCCTCACCTCTAATACCTTCCTATCTAAAGTTAATTTGAGGAACTTCTGAGTTAAGATGGCTGTGGAGTAGTAGCTGGAAGCTTACTCTCCTCACTAACGACCAATACATGACACCTCAAAAGGATAAAGAAACCAAATCCAGATGAATGAAGAGACTCCATAATAGGGCACAATATCAAAGGTATGTAGGATTTGAGCATTTCCACAATTTAAGCGGGTGAAATAGCTCCCACCAAAATGTGAGCTGATCAACCCTCTACTCTACCCCATGTATGGTGCCAGAGCCAGAGCCAGAGCCAGCACGCCAAAATTACAGCGAGTGTGCTCCAATCTCTAGGATCTTGGCAGCTGACCAAGAGCACCAGGGACCTACCCCTGAAAGTAGCTAGACCTGAGACCCCAGAAGGCTAAAAAGCACAGACCTCAGGCATGGAGATAGAGCAGAGAGGGGTGGCAGACAGAAGCAACATGGAGACTACTATAAAAGTAGTGTCAGGCAAAAACTGCTCTGTAGCTCCATACACAGAGAGTCTGCCCTCCTCCCTCAGACTTCTGGCTGAGAAGGAAAATCAGCATAGTGATGGCAAGCAATACTCAAGAAATAACTACCAGAAAAAACAAGAGAAAGGCACTAACCCTGGATAATTTTTACAGAGAAAATATCCAGATCACAGAGAAGACAGCAGAGAAGGACAAACAAGTAAACACCCCCGAAATGGAAATTGGTCAGAAGCTCTTGAAGATTTCACATCTGAGATCATGAAAAAGGTGGAAGAGATTTGGCAGGAAAAGTGGGAAATAGTTCAAAAAGAAAATAACAGTTTAAAAGACAAAATTTTGCACTTGGAAATTGAGGTCCAGAAATCAAATAAAATAATAAGCAAATTGAAGATCAGAAATTACCTGCTGGAAGCCATGAAAAGCAGGATGAACCAAACAGAAAAGGGAAATCAAATTATAGCAGAAAACCAGTCTTTAAAGACCAGAACTAGACAAGTAGAAGCCAATAATCTCTTAAGACATCAAGAATTAATAAAGCAAAGTCAAAAGACTGACAAAATAGAAGGAAACATGAAATATCAGACTAAGAAAATTAATAACCATGAAAACAGGTCTAGAAGAGACAATCTGAAAATCATTGGTCTACTGGAAAACCCAGAAATCAACAGGAACCTGGACATCATACTAACAGAAATAATCCAAGAAAAATTTCCCTGATATTCTTCAACAAGAGGGCAAAATAGACATTGAAAGAATCCATAGATCACCCTCTACATTAAATCCTGAAATGACAACCCCAAGCAATATAATTGCCAAATTCAAAACCTTCCAAGCTAAGGAGAAAATTTTAAAAGAAGTCAGAAAGAGACAATTCAGATATCAAGGAGCACCAACCAGGATTACACACTAAAATTTTTTTGGCAGCCTCCACACTAAAAGATCTCAAGGCTTGGAATTTGATATTCAGAAAGGCAAGAGAATTGGGCCTACGACCAAGGATCACCCATCAAAATTGACTATATACTTTCAGGGGAAAGTATGGGTATTCAACAAAATAGAAGATGTCCAAGTATTTGTAAAGAAAAGGCCAAAATTAAGTGGAAAGTTTGGTATACAACCACAAAAATCAAGAGACACATGAAAAAGTAAATAAGAAAGAGAGGGGAAAGAAAAAAAGTCTTTTAATTTGCTTCTTTAAGGGGTTCAATAAGGTCAAATCACCTGTATTCCTACATAAAAAATGGCATGTGTAACTCTCAAAAATTGTACTCACTATTATCTTAATTAGAAGAATTATTCATATGGAGAGGTTGGAATACTAAATGATCTAAGATGATATGTAAAAAAAGAAAGGAAGGGAATAGAAGATGGCAACAAGAGAAACTTGAAGGAATAAGAAAAATAGGATAATCTATACAACACAAACAGGTGCATGGGAAGGGGAAAGGATGGATACTATTATAAGAACTACTGGAAGAGAGTGTTAATAGGTAATACTTAAACAGTAGTCTCAGTGGAATCAATTCTAAGAAGGAAGAGTAGCTAGATCCATTGGGATATTGAATTCTCTCTTACCCTATGGGGAAATTCAGATGGGAAAAAATCTATGGGGGTAGTGGGGGGAGTTCCAAAAGGGAGGGAAAGAGAGGGGGGTGGGAATTTAATAGGCCTTAAAATAATAAGAGGGGTACAAAAAGGGAGGGGGCAGAAGGGGGATTAAACTGAGGGTGGGGATAGGGAGGACTGATTAAAATCAAACCACTGTTTTAAAAGGAAATAGTGAAAGAAGAAAGGGCAGAACTAGGAGAGGAATTCAAAATTTTGGGGAATACACATATGAAAATCATAACTCTGAATTTGAATGGGATGAACTCACCCATAAAATGGAAGCAAATAGCAAAGTGGATTAAAGACCAAAATCCTACCATATGTTGTCTACGAAAAACACACATGAGGCAGATAGACACATACAGGGTAAAAGTAAAAGGCTGAAGCAAAATCAATAGGCTTCAACTAAGAAAAAGAAGGCAGGAGTTGCAATCATGATATCCAAGAAAGCCAAAGTAAAAATAGATTTGATTAAAAGAGATAGGAAAGGTAATTACATCCTGATAAAAGGCAGTATTGACAGCAGGAAATATCAATAATCAACATGTATGCCCCAAAGGGTATAGCACCCAAATTTCTAAAGAAGAAATTGGTGGAGCTCAAGGAAAAAGTAGAAAATAAAACTATACTAGTGGGAGACCTGAAACTTCCTCTATCACATCTAGATAAATCAAACCAAATAAATAAGAAAGAGGTAAGAGATGTGAATGAAATCTTAGAAAAATTAGATTTCACAGATATGTGGAGAAAAATAAATAGTGAAAAAAGGAATATACCTTCTTTTCAGCAGCACATGGTACATTCAAAAAGATTGACCATTTACAAGGACATAGAAACATGGCAAACAAATGCAAAAGAGCAGAAATAATAAATGCAACCTTTTCATATCATAATTCAATAAAAATAAAAAATTAGTATGGGTACATGGATAGGCAAATCAAAAATTAATTGGAAATTAAATATGATTCTCCAAAATCAGTCAGTTTAAGAACAAATCATAGAAAGAATTAATAATTTCATTGAAGATAATGGCAATGATGAGATATCCTACAAAATCTGTGGGATGCAGCCAAAGCAGTACTCAGGGGGAAATTTATATCCTTGAGTGCATATATTAACAAACTAGGGAGAGCAGAAGTCAATGAATTGGGCATAAAACTTAAAAAACTAGAAAGTGAACAAATTTAAAATCCCCAGATGAAAACTAACATAGAGATTCTAAAAATTTAAGAATAAATTAATAAAATTGAAAGCAAAAGAACTATTGAATTGATAAATAAGACTAGAAGCTGATACTTTGAAAAAACAAATATAATTGACAAAGTACTGGTCACCCTAATTAAAAATGAAATAAGAAAACCAAATTAACAATATCAAAGATGAAAAGGGAAACCTCAACTGTAATGAAGAGGAAATTCAGGCAATCATTAAAACTATTTTGCCCAATTATATGACAATAAATACAGCAATTTAGGTGATATGGATGAATATTTACAAAATATAAACTGCCTAGTTTAACAGCAGAAGAAATAGAATACTTAAATAATCCCATATCAAAAAAAGAAATTGAACAAGCCATCAAAGAACTCCCTAAGAAAAAATCCCCAGGACCAGATGGATTCACAAGTGAATTCTTTCAAACATTCGAACAACAACAAATCCCAATACTATACAAACTATCTGACATAATAAGCAAAGAAGGAGTTCTACCAAATTCTTTTTATGACACAAATATGATACTGATCCCAAAGCCAGGTATATCAAAAACAAGCAAAAAAGAAAACTGCAGACCAATTTCCCTAATGAACATAGGTGCCAAAATCTTAAGTAGAATACTAGCAAAAAGACTCCAGCAAGTGAGCACAAGTGTTATTCATTATGACCAGGTGGGATTTATACCAGGAATGCAAGGATGGTTCAATATTAGGAAAACCACTCACATAATTGACCACATCAACAAGCAAACCAACAGAGATCACATGATTATCTCAATAGATGCTAAAAAAGTCTTTGAAAAAATAGAACACCCATTCCTATTGAAAACACTACAAAGTATAGGAATAGAAGGGCCTTTCCTAAAAATAATAATCAGATTATATCTAAAACCATCAACAAGCATCATCTGCAATGGGGATAAACTAGAAGCCTTCCCAATAAGATCAGGAGTGAAACAAGGATGCCCATTACCACTTCTATTACTTAACATGGTACTAGAAAGACTAGCAGTAGCAATTAGAGAAGAAAAAGCAATTGAAGGTATTAAAATAGGCAATGAGGAGACCAAGCTATAACTCTTTGCTGATGATATGATGGTCTACTTAAAAAATACTAGAGAATCAACTGAAAAGCTAGTAGAAATTATCAACAACATTATCAAAATTGCAGGATACAAAATAAATGCACATAAATCAACATTTCTATATATCTCCAACACATCATAGCAGCAAGAGTTAGAAAGAGAAATTCTATTTAAAATCACCCTCTAGTGATGGGCAAACTATGGCCCATGGGCCAGATGCGGCCCCCTGAAATGTTTTATCCTGCAGCACAACATTATTCCTTCTGCTGAATACAGTGAGTAGGATACAATACAATGAAACTTTGAAAAAGTTGCTTTAGAAACAGACTGACAGATGAGCATTTCCTTTCCTTTGGCCTCACTTTAAAAAGTTTGCCCATCACTGCCATAGACAATATAAAATACTTAGACATTTATCTGCCAAGACAAACACAGGAATTATGCTAACACAACTACAAAACACTTTTTATACAATTAAAACAAGATCTAAAAAATTGGAAAAACATTAATTACTCGGGATAGGATGAGCTAACATAATAAAAATGAC
Source organism: Gracilinanus agilis (assembly GCF_016433145.1). Classification (NCBI taxonomy): domain Eukaryota; kingdom Metazoa; phylum Chordata; class Mammalia; order Didelphimorphia; family Didelphidae; genus Gracilinanus; species Gracilinanus agilis. The sequence goes on from NC_058133.1 coordinate 310,845,467, forward strand.
CATCCTACTCAAATGAATTTACTTATTTAGTGTCATACCTATCAGACTACCAAGAAAATGTTTTATTGAATTAGAAAAAAAACCTATAACAAAGTTCAATTTGAAGAACAAAAGATCAAGAATATTAAGGAAAATAATGAAAAAAATGTGAAGGAAGATGGCCTAGCAGTACCAGATGTTAAACTGCACTATAAAGCAGTGGTCATCAAACAATATGGTACTGGCTAAGAGACAGAAGGGAAAATCATTTTAATAGACTTGGGGTAAGTGACCTAAGCAAGACAGTATATGATAAACCCAAAGATCCCAGTTTTGGGGACAAAAATCCACTATTTGACAAAAACTTCTGGGGCAATTCGAAAACAGTATGGGAGAGATTGGGTTTTAATCAACATTTCACACTCTACACCAAGATAAATTCAGAATAGGTGAATGATTTGAATATAAAGAAGGACACTATAAATAAATTAGGTGAATACAGAATAGTATACTTGTCAGATCTATGGGAAAGGAATGATTTTAAAACCAAGGAAGAGTTAGAAAAAAATTACAAAATGTAAAATAAATAATTTGGATTACATTAAATTAAAAAGGTTTTATATAAACAAAGCAAATGCAACCAAAACTAGAAGGGAAGCCACAAGTTGGGAAAAATCTTTTATAACAAAAAACTTTGACAAAGGTCTTATTACTCATATTTGATAAGGAGCTAAAGCAAGTGCACAAAAACATCAACCCATTCCCCAATTGATAAATGGGCAAGAGACATGAATAGGTAACTTTCAGATAAAGAAACCTAAACTATTAATAAGCACATGAGAAAGTGTTCTAAATCTCTTATAATTAGAGAAATGTAAATCAAAACAACTCTGAGGTACTACCTCACACCTAGCAGATTGGCTAACATGACAGCCAAGGAAAGCAGTAAATGTTGGAGGGGATGTGGCAAAATTGGAAGTTTAATGCATTGCTGGTGGAGTGGTGAATTGATCCAACCATTCTGGACGGCAATTTGGAACTATGCCCAAAGGGCTTTAAAAGACTATCTACCTTTTGACCCAGCCATACTACTACTGGGTTGTACCCCAAAGACATAATAGGGAAAAGATTTTTAAAAACATTTATAGCTGTGCTCTTTGTGGTGGCAAAAAATTGGAAAATGAGGGAATGTCCTTCAATTGGGGAATGGCTGAACAAACTGTGGTATCTGCTGGTGATGGAATACTATTGTGCTCAAAGGAATAATGAACTGGAGGAATTCCATGTGAACTGGAATGACCTCCAGGAATTGATGCAGTGTTAAAGGAGCAGAACCTGGAGAACCCTATACACAGAGGCTGATAAACTGTGGTAGAATCCAATGTAAAGTACTTCTCTACTAGCAGCAATGCAATGATCCAGGAAGACTTGGAGGGGCTTATGAGAAAGAACACTATCCACATTCAGAGGAAGAACTCTGGGAGTCGAAACACAGAAGAAAAACAACTGCTTGATCACATAGGTTAATGGGGAAATGATTGGGGATATTGACTCTAAATGATCACCATAGTACAAATATCAATAGTATGGAAATAGGTCTTGATCAATGACACAAGTAAAACCCAGTGGAATTTCACTTTGGCTATGGGAAGGGTGTGGGGAAGAGGGGAGGGAAAGGACATGAATCTTGTAACCATGGAAAAAAATATCCTAAATTAATTAATTAAATAAAAATTTCAAAGGAAAAAAAATAAAATTACTTTGAATGAGAGGGAATGTTGCCAGATACCACATAAAAGTGATATATAGAATATGTTCATAATATGCAAGATACTATTATCTACCTATATTTATATAGGAACATATTTTCTTCACTATTAGAAAATAAGAATGAGGACTAATCACTGGCCATCCATATCTCCTAGAAGGAAACCATAGGGAGACACTTCACTTTACAGAAAAGGTAATTAAGAAATAAGAACCTAGATAACTAAAAACTAACTACTCTTCTTTCGTCTCATTCTGTTCTCTCTGGGAAAGGGTTATTGATGCTTCTCCAGTGGGCACTAGATCTCTCTATTTTAAGGAATAATTTAATTAGATCTGGAAAAAACCTTCTTGTTCAATCATTTCAGTCATATACGATTCCTTGTTACCTCATTTGGGATATTTTTTTGCAAAGATATTGGAGTGATCTGCTATTTCTTTCCCCAGGTCATTTTATAGATGAGGATTAAATGACTTGCCTAGGATCACACAGGTAGTGTCTGAGGCCAGATTTGAACTCATGAAGATAAGTCTTCTTGATTACTAGTCTAGGTTTTCTATCCACTATGCCACCTAGATGTCTATGAGAACTTTAGATATCATTCAAGCCAACTTCATAAATGGGGGAACTGAATGCCATAGAAGTTAAATAACTTGTTAAAAGTCATGCAAACAGCAAGTAGTAGAAATCTGATTCAGAATACAAAACCTTTTCCAACATATTATACTGCCTCTCATTCAATGTGTTCAGTTTTAGATTGTATAAGCATCAATTAATCTGTAGCAATAGCTTTTGTTTCAGTTTCAACCCAAACTATACTATTGCTGATAAAATTAGAAACTAAGACTTTTGTTGTAGACAACTTCACCTTCTACAATCTTTGTACAATTTCAGGAGGTAAGGGCTCAGAGACTAACATGTGGAACAAAGAACACTCTCAGGAAGAAGGAAGAGGTGGAGCCATTTTATTTTCAGTTGTAGAAGAGGTAAGAAAATTTGACACTGATGAAAAAAATGTCATGGATTGTCAGTAGGGAAATAGATACAAATGACTCTAAACTGTTGGTTTGTGTTCCTTTCAAGCTTACTCATTTGCTTTCTATCTTGGTAGATCTCAAATTGATGTGGAGGACAGGGTTCTACTTGTCTCCTTGCAGTACTGCTGTCTTGAGCTAGTCAGGCATAGGTTCAGAAGATAGTTCCAAATGAAGAGTTACCAAAAAGCATTTTGGAAAATGATGTGAAATATTCCAATTAAAGTACTTTGAAGAGACAGTATGTATTTGTAGTCATGATTTCTAATATTGTTAAAATTAATATTTTTCTGGTAATAACCTTGTGTGTAATTGTTAATTTGTGTTACCTAGACTAGAAATATTTCAAGAACTAAAAGGCAAGTATGACTGTACTAATCAAAGGAGGCTTTATGAAAAAAGATGAAATTTGAATAAGGATTGTAAGGAAATTAAGATTTTTATAAAAGAGAAGAAGTGACCACATTTTAAGTGGGGAGAAAAACATCATGAGCTATGAAGTAGATGACCTCAAAGGTCCTTTTCACCATTAATCCTGTAAAACAATTTATCATAAAGCATTTATTAGGGGCCTACTAGGTCCTAAGCATGGTGTAAGACTTTGGGAATAAAAAGACAAAATCTAAATAGTTCTGCCCACAAATAACTTACATTAGCAATTGATTAGGAGTATAGATGCACAGAGTGTTTTGAACCGAGGATAATTGTCCCCTGAGGAACCCACTATGTGAATGAGGCAAAGGTAGTGCTGTTATAACAGAATCCCTTTCTGACCAAGAATGGAGGCTATTTTGAGTTAGCTATCACAGGGCTAAATTGACTGGCAGAAAGGGAATAATACCACAAAAATTTGCAACTTCCACTGGTGGAAGTTTATTCCTTAAGCCCAAGAGAGATCAAGTGCTCAGGATGACTTCAAACAACTTTCTTGAACTCTGGATTACAGCTATACTCAGAGTCTGTCTGGATGGAGATCTGGCTTAGGTAATGTATGAATTGGGTTTGTAAAGCCTGAAAATACAACACCTCACACTTCACAATCTTAACAAGGGAAGGGATTTATTAATTCTGGGAAACAGAGGAGGGATAAATTCTAGGATTGAGGATGAGGTAAAAGTATCTAATATCTTCAGGATACTGTCAAATGTAGCAATTCCCCCTTATAGGGGAATGCCTCTAAATAAAACTATTCTCTTAACTCCCTCACAATCTAAACTTTCTTTTCACTCTAATATTAACAAGTTCAAGATGGTGAAGGTAGTCTTGATTGTAGATCTGTATTGTTTAGAGGTTGGCTGGGATACTACATATACAGTATTTTCACAGTGCTCACAGCCTGGTTATAGTTAGTATAGAGTATTCAGCAAAGAAACACTCTGCTCCCTGAGGTTAGAGATGAGCTAGCTGAGAAGTAATTCCTACCCCTTTCAAGCCACTCAGCTCCCCCAAAGAGTGAGTTTGCCAAGCTGGATGTCCTGCTTTTTATACCCACATTCTTAACTGCCCCAACTGCCCCTCTTCTGGAGTTCTGGGGCATGTTGTGGAATTCTGTGAGGCAGTTCACCCCACTTAAGATTCTGTATGTTGCTTGACGTTATAGTCAGTGATTGATATGAGTCATATATTCTAAACATCTCCATGAAAAATTGGGGTATTAAAATTACCCATAAGTTGTAAAATCCTTTCCAAAGACTATATAATAAAAGGGTTCTGCTCCCTACTGTGACCAACATCCTATTCAGAGAATTAGCCATGATGTAATCAGCTTCTTCTGGTTCAGAAATCCTAGGCTGGCTGACCAAACTGTAAAAATGGGTCCAGTTAGCAATGGTGTCATAGCAGGAAATCAAGCTATAAGCACTAGCAGGGGGAAGGGGAGTTAAAATGTCAGAGATGAAAGTAGAGATATATATAAGTTCCAAGTACAGAAGGGAACTGAACACAGTCTTTCAGATGTGGTCTGATTAGAACAGAGTACAGCATGCCTTTTCCTTATTTTCCTAGTTTCTACAATTCTCTTATTGCAGATTAAGATGACATTAACCTACTTGGCTGCCATATATTTCCCTGTCGACTCATGTGGAGCCTATAGTCCACTAAAAATCAATTTAATGAATTACTGTTTAGCCATACCTTCCCCATTTTATCTTGTAGAGGTGCCTTTTTTACTTACATTGAAGAAAATTCAACCTAAAGGAATGTTATCTTATTATATTTGACCCAATCCTTTAGCTTTTCAAGGGGATTCTGACTCATCTAGGGTTCTGGCTTTTCTTCCCAATTGTGTTATTTGAGAATTTTATAGACATCTATACCTCTTTCCAAGACCTGAATAGAATTGCTAATCAGCATAGGCAAAGTCACAGATCTCTGGAGAATTTTCCAAGATATATCCTTTACCCTTTAAATTAATAGCAAACAGCTAATGAACATTATTTTAGTTCTGACCATTCAACTAGCTCTGAATCCAGCAAATGATACTGTCATCTAGCCTACATCACTAGATTTGATGTAGCTTCATCAATAATAGCATGAGAAAATTTCTCAAAAGTTGCAAAAATCTTATTAAAGAGCATCTACAATAGTGCTCTTATCTATCCATCTAGTAATACTGTAAAAAAAATAAAATGGGGTTTATCTTGAATAATCCATTGTTAATGATATCAAACTGGTTGCTCTTTTCTAGATGTTTCACTAAAGATATCTTTGATAATATGGACTATAATTTATCAGAAATAAAATGTGAAGTTACTTGCCTATGATTTATAGATTACATTGCCTCCAACTTTCCAACAGTCTTTTTTTTTTAAATTAAAGCATTTACCTTATTTGAGTTTTATGGTTGTTTCCCCCTTCTCTGAAAATAGTTCATGTAGCACATTCAATGGTTCAACAATCATATCAACCAATTTTTTCCAATATTCTAAGATGTTAATCTGGGCAGCTCTGATTTTTCTTTTTTATTTCCATAGACATGACTATTATCATTTTGCCAGTCAGCTACATCATTATCCCTAACCTGGAAGTCAGTAACCATCACTATACCTCTCTTCTTTCTCTGAACCTTCCATGATTTCTCACATGGCAGCACCTCCAGATGAAAATCATCATTTTTTGAGTAGATAAATATATTGCCTTTTTAGAGCATCCAGCTCTCTTTTCTTTAAAGAAAGGCAGTCTTATGTTAGTTATAAGAGTTCCAAGAACTCCAGGTGTTTTATTAGACCTTTTCCTTTTCTGTGTTAGTTTACTTTTCTACCTCCTGAGATTTTGGGATTCCCGTCTATCTCTTCCAATCTCTTTTTCACATTGACATTCTTTGATTCTTTAAAGGAACACTTAGTTGTCCTAGTTGTCCATTCAGTGTTTCTCTCAGGAGGCTGACCAATCTTCACTTTGAACACAGAGAACAGGCCCTTGATCATATCAAAAATACAAACTGCATTCTAAATGAGTATCACTTCAAAATTCCCAGATTCTTTATCATGAACTGACCATAACAGTGACCAATGAGATCTTCAATCTACATTTTTTTTCTACTAGCTTCCCTGGAGAGCTGCTGCGAAAGATTTCTTGTGATTGCTTTCAACTCTGGAGTCCTCAATATCTTTCTCATCTCTCTAGCATCTTGCTACTTCACACCTACATTTGTTTTTACTGTCCATTAATTAACCCATGTTTCTTATTAACTGTTTTCTTTTCCTTCTTTTTGTTGTTCCCCAGGCCTCCAAGAGCTAGAGAACTCCCTCTTAAGTGCATTCTTCTCCTTCCCTGTAAACCGTTTTTTTCTCTACCTTGAATCTTTCTCCTTCAGCCCTTTTCTTCCTTATAATTCTGCTTGTCTTTCCCAATTACTCTCCCCAATTTAATCTAAGGCCTCAGAATTCCAAAACTCTCCCAAATGCATTATTTACAGTTTTCTCTTTTCTCTCTCATCAGTGCCAGTTATTCTTTTACCACTTTTCCCCTTGGAGTTGGAAGTATTCTAGTTATTTTCATCAAGATTGTTACTATCCTCAACTTCCCATATTCTGTCTTCCACCTTGCAAGAAAGAAAGCACAAGTCCAACGTACTAGTACTTGCTAGTTAAAGATTCTTAAGTTTTCTTATAATGACTGAAGAAACATAGAGTTTAGTGTTAAATCTTGCTCATTGTATTTTATCTCAACTTAAAATCATAGCCATTCAAAGAGTTCATATATATTTTCAATATTTGAAAGGATTTAAGTGGCTCTTTTATGTGAACAGATAAAATGTGTTAATGAATGTTAAATTTGAAAATGCTCAAACTATTTACAATATGTAAACAGTGAACACATGCTCTGAAAATATACACATCTCTCCTTCCCTCCAAATTGGACTCCTTACTGCAGCACCCAAGGGAACCAGCTTGTACAGTCTGAAGCTTCAGTGCTTCTATTTGTGACTTTGTTAATCATGTTGAAAATTCATAGTAACTAAAACAAGTTGTCTGCATTATTTATTAAGATTGCTTCTGGGTTTTTTTTTGTTGGTGTTGTTTTTTGGCCTGTACTTTCTTATGTTTTGTCTTTAAAATTAAAATTTGAAAGTCTTAAATTCCCAACATAGCAAGGTTTTTAAAAAAAGAACAAAAACTGGAAAATCTGGCCACCAGTACATGACCTGTAATTGCTTGTTTTTTATTTTTATTTCTTTTTGCTTTGGTGCCTCTGCTTATTCTGTCCCTTGGGCCTTGATTTATTTTCTTCTCCCCTTAAGGAATTTCTGTTCATCACTTGAAGGCCAATTCAGATATCATATTCTCTATGAAGGCTTCTGTAGTCTCTTCAGTTAATTAAAAAATTTTTTTTTCTTTGTCAGGTCTCAAACAACTGTTTCATATTTCTCTAATGTAATTACAATGTAATTTTATATTATATTTACCTATATTTGTATTTTTATGTTATAAGCTCCACAAGGGTAGGGATTTTATCTCATCAAAATCTCGTATCTCTTCTATTACCAAGGATAATACTCTGAAAACAGGAGATGCTTCATGTATATTTGTTGAATCAAATGAGAGAGACTGGACTAATTCTCAAAGGACCCTTCCTGCCCTAACATTGTATGATTTTATATTATCTTATTGCAAAATATTTTCAGATGAAAAAAATATAAGGTTAATGGAAGTAGTAGTGAAAGTGTCATGTGTGTACATCAGTTGTTAGAAAACCAACTTTTGATTAATGCTCAGTTCTCTTAACTTTTGAAAAATTAGTTTTTCTTTTAATTTCACCATATCTTAAAGTCTCCACAACCATATTCCTTATTAACTATGGCTCATCTTTAAAATAAATAAAAAATGTGACAAGAATATTGCTCATTTGGTGTGAAGAGATGCTCATCAATCTATTTCAATCCCATTCAAATCTTTCCAGATTTCTTTTATATCATTTTATTAGATGTATAATTTTATTTCATATGGAAAGATGATTATGTTTATGGAGAATTATTCATGCTCTTTTCTGTTCTCTCCTACGCATTGCTTCAATAGTTTAGGAATCTATGATTTTTTCAATATTGGGATTTCCTCCACTTACATGGATCAAAGATGGACTTAGAGATTTGTAGTAGCCAAAAGTCATCTTCTTGTGGGTAACTAGATAAAAATTTTTTTCTAAATTTATATAGGCTAATCCTTGGAAATTATCCTCATAGTTCATCACCTGACTCACATTTCAAGCCTTTATAGCTTGATAGAATCTACCAGGACATGTGCTGCCTTAAAATCATACATTTTTTCTGGATGTCCCTTATGCCTTTAATACTTTCCCTCCTTGTTTCCACCTCCTGTTTTTGCTGGTTTACTTCAGGTCTCACCAAGAATCTTACCTTTACTGGAAGTCTTTCCTTATCTACTTTTATTCTAGGTCATTCCATTTGTTGATTATTTCCCATTTTGCCTACATATACCTTGTTTGTACAAGTTTATTTGCCTGTTGTTGCCCCCAATTGATAGTGAGTTTCTTGAGAGCTGGGGCTATCTTTTCCCTTCCTTTGTATGCCCAGCATAGTACCTGGAACATAGTAGATTCTAAACAAATGCTTATTAACTGATTTGCTAACCAATTGCTTATCAAGGGCCTGTGAAAGCTCAAGGTCATTTAAAAGACATGATGTCTCTGCATCAGAATAGAACTTTGGTGGAGGCCCTTATGAACAAAAGTATATACATATAAGATGAGTAGTCTGGTTTAAGTATTACCCTTCACCACTCTCATTCTCCCCTCTGATGTAATAGTATTCCTCCATCCCCCCAGCACTCCCCACCCCCTTGTAAAAAGGAATTCTTGGTTCTCTTTGAGTTGACACTTGTGAAAAGAGAATTCTTTGTTCTAGTTAACACTTTGGTTAGCAATAACTTGGAATCAACACAAGCTTGAATTAGGTGGGAGAAGCTTGAACACCACTTAGTGAGTTTACACCTTACTTGATGCTAGATGAGAAGAGTTCACACACTCAGAAAGGGGTAAATCCAAAGGTGACAACTCAGACAATCTGGAAACTATGATTGGCCCTCATGAAAAGGGTCAGGGACAGGAAACCACCATAAAAGCAAGGAGTCTGGTGAAGGAGAGTAGTAGAGAGTGAACTCCAAGAATAGAGTGACTCCAAGAAGGAGAGAGTGAACTTCAAGAAGAAAGTAACTCCAAGAAGAAGGTCAGCTCAAAGAAGAATATAGGCCTCAGGAGTCACCTTCAGCTCCAGTCATTTTCTTGGGTGAGTGGATAGCTGGTTTTCCCTTCCTGTCTTTTGGAGATAGTTTAATTCTGATTTAAGGTTAACAAGTCCTGGTTGAGCCAAGCAATGGAACAATATTTAGTTAGATAGATAGGTTAATGTCTTTTCTACTCTTTTGTATTTCTATACTTTTATAAATAAAAGATTTATAATTTTCATATATTTAGCCAAACCATTAATTTTAACACTTAAACCTGTGCCTCTTTATGTGATTTAATTTACCCATTTTACTTCTCTAATTCCATTTCTCTTAGTACAATCCTCTTTTCCACCTTTTTTAACATATCATCCTCAACAGTTTACTATCATACTCTCTGTCTATGTATACTTCTTCTAACTACTATGAGAATGATAATTTTTAAGATTTACACTTATCATTTTTCAATACAGGAATATAAACAATTTGACTTTATGGAAGTCCTTAAATTTATTTCTCTTATTTACCTTTTTATGCTTCTCTTGAATTTTGTATTTGGACATCAGATTTTTCTATTTAAGTCTGGTCTTTTCCTTCAGGAATGCTTATTAAATGGCCATACTTTCCCCTGAAAGAATATAATCAGTTTTGATGGGTAGGTGATTTTTGATTGTAAGCCCAGTTCCCTTGCCTTCTGGAATATCATATTCCAAGCCTTCTGTTCCTTCTCTATGGAAGCTGCCAGATCCTGTGCAGTCCTGATTGGGGAGCCATGATATTTGAATTGTTTCTTCTTGGCTGCTTGCAGTATTTTCTTCTTGACCTCAGAGCTCTTGAAGCTGGATATAACATTTCTGGGAGTTGTCATTTGAGAATTTATTGCAGGAGGTGATCTGTGGATGCTTTCAATTTCTATTTTACCCTCTTGTTCAAGAATATTAGGGCAGTTTTCTTATATAATTTCTTATAATATGATATCTATGCTTTCTTTTTGGTCATGACTTTCATAATTCTTAATTTGTCTCTCTTGGACCTATATTCCTGGTCAGTTGCTTTTAGATGAGATTTTTAATATTTTCTTCAATTTTTTCATTTCTTTTATATTTTTTATTGTTTCTTGATATCTCATGAAGTTATTGGCTTCTATTTCCCCAATTCTAATTTTTAAAAATTCAATATCTTCCATGAACTTTTGATCATCTTTTTCTATTTGGTCCATTCTTCTTTTCATGAAACACTAACTGGATTTTTGTGATTCTTTTTCCAGTTGACCAGTTTTGCTTTTTATGCTATTATTTTAATTCCCCCCCCATTTTTCTTCAACTTGTTTTATTTGATTTTTTAATCAAATTACTTTTTGTGTTTTTCTAGGACTTGAGATCAATTTCCATTTTTTAAAAATCTAGTATGTGGTTGCTTGGATCTCACATGTCCCTATTGACTCTGTGTTTCTGTCTTTGTTTCCATAGGAATTTTCTAAGGTTAAGTGTTTCTTTTGCTGTGTGCTCTTTTTCCTGGCCTTTTCTTGTCTGTGGACTGGGAATTCTGAAAGCTGATGATTCTGTCTCCTCTGCTGCTGGCTTGCAGGGCTCAGTGTTGTGAGCTATTTTTTCCTGGGGCTAGTTCTTCACAGTAAAGGCTTGAAAGGCCACATGCTATGGACTTCTGGGCATCACTATGGGCAGATTCCAGGCTTGGGTCTTCAAGGGGTGGGACTAGGATGCTCTGTTGTTGGTGTAGCCTGGGACGCAAGATCCTAAAGTTGGTCTAGGCCCAGATTTGGGACCTGGGAGAGTAGGTGATGGTGGTGGTTGGATAGCTCTCCTTTGTGTGTAATTTTGCTTACAATTCCTCCTTATACCATGAAAATCAAATCTCTCTGCCTATGTTTCAAGTCATATTCAGAGGAAGAGACCCCTAACTCCATCTTGCTATTGGTTTTTGACTCTTTTCATTTTAAGGCACTTCTTTAAAGATTGGTTTGGAAGGATTGTCAGAGCAGTTTCAGCTTTCACTGTTACTAAGCTACCATCTTGACTGCCCCCTAAAATGGTTTGTCTGGGATAATAAGAAAATGATCTTAGAATGGAGTTGTCTTTATTTTATTTTATTTGGGGGGGGGAGTTGTCTTTAAAACTAAACTAAACTAAACTAATTGCACAATGTGGGGAACCAGTCCCTTAACCTTAGTCTACTTTAAGGCTCATTCTATTGGGCTACTTTAGACCATATGTAATTATACTTATTGAGATTTCATTATTTACAGAAAGAGGAATTGCAGTTTCTGCATTTTCTATAAATATTCTTTCCTGTTAGCATTCTAAATGCGGGGTCCTTGTCCAATGACCAGCAGGTGTATATATTATTGGAAGAACTGAATCATTCCAATCTTGACATTCTCACTATAAACAAAACCAGAAGACAAAAGAAAGTTGCAGCTGAGAGGAAGGATGGTTAGCACTTCTGCTTCCCTAAGGAGATAAATCAGTGGTTCCCAAACTTTTTTGGTCTACCGCCCCCTTTCCAGAAAAAATATTACTTAGCGCCCCCTGTCACATACTATCACCACCCTCTTACAGTTATTCACCACCCTCAAATGCACCTGTGGCCATCACCACCCTCCCCCTCACCCCCGGATTGCTGCAGCACCCACCAGGGCATGGTGTTGCCCACTTTGGGAATCACTGAGATAAGTGATCATGTTTTGGGCTTGGCATGACTCTGAACTTGTTCCTTTGATGCTGTAGGTCTAATATTGGAATGAAATGAAAGATTCATAAGTCATTTAACAGTTAATAAAATACTTATTTATCGCATGGAAAAAATACTCAACAAAAATTCCGTATATTGTTTGAGTCTATGAGCCAGACTCCCCGTACTGCTCTCCATATAAATTTACTTCTAAAATTTTATGGAGAAAGATGAAAGAAGATTTTTAACATTATCATCTTATTATACATCAAGAACCAGGGGACAGAAAAACAATCTTAAGGGTAGCTTAATATAGTGGAAAGAGTATTGGATTGGATTGTGATCTAGGTTAAAGTACTAGCACTGCCACCAATCTGTGTGGCTTTGGAAACACCACTTCACCTCTCTGGGCCTCAATTTTCTCTTCTGTAAAATAAAGTGGTGGAAACATATGGCTATCTAAGGTCCCTAACTCTAATCAGTGTTCCTATAGCCATATGGTCCTATATTCCAATGAAAACTTAACTAGAAACAGAAGGTAATCAGATGATTTAAGGGTGAACTAGAAGGACAACAAAAATGAAAGATAGAGATTACGAAAACAGAGGTGGAAAAACAGTTGGAATGAATCAAATGTACTAGAAGGTGGCATATGTTGGAAGCAATCTAATGTTGAAAACATTGGAGGACTGATTCTCAATTTATCTGAAAGACAAACCATACAAAATGCTTAGAGAGAAATCATAAATGTTATTTTCCAAAGGAGAGCTAAGAAAATATCAATAACTTCTGACATATTTGCCTACCCCCAAACTCTTCAAAATCTTTATGAGAAAAATCTTTACAGATATTGAAGACATCTTTGATCAAGCTGAGACTGGAATAGGAAGACTTTTGCATATTATATTTGTAGTAGACAAATTTACAATGATATGATGAACATAAATCTGAAGAAAATACATGCTTCTATTATATTTACTGTTTGCTAATTACAAAATAAAGCACTTCATTTGAGTAGGTAAATACAATTCTCCTTTAATATTCTTTTCCAGCAAGGTGCCTATGATGTATATGAGAAACTCCTATGAGAGTCCTTGAAGGGTGGTACTTTGCTCTATGACCCTTAGCTTGTAAATAAATATCACATGAAGCCTACAACAGAGAGACATAAACTCATCAAAGGTGTTTCTTACTTCCAGGGAGTATGACCAGCAGAAGTCATATAGATGCAAGATTCCCTAATGGTTTTGAAGTTCTCCGTAGGGTCTCTCTCTGTCTCTGTCTCTTTCTCTCTGTCTTTCTTTCTCTCTGATGACATGCCAATTACATCAAGGCTAAAGCATTTCAAAGCCTCCTATAATGAAATCTATTATCTCTCAAAGCTGTACTCCTAACAAGTTATATGGAGAATTTTTTTTTATCAAAATGAATCAAGAACGGCAATATGTGACATGCAATTGTATGGACATTCCATAAAGATGACTGATGTACACACACACACACACACACACACACACACACACACACACATATACAAATATATGCAAATATCTCTCTTTCAAAACATTAGAAGTATATTTCTTATTTAGACTTTTGAATTCACTCTTGTTGGAATAGTTAATCACAGTTCTGGTATTATTTCCATTTATGTTACTATTGTGATCACGTATGACAATTTGTCATCCATTGCTCAATTGATGGGTATCTATTTTGTATCCATTTTTTTTACTACCATGAAAAAGTGCTTCTATAAATATTTAGGTGTGTATGAGGATTTTCTTTATATTAGTAACTTTCATTGGGAATAAGCCCTAGACCAAAATGTCATTTTAGTCACTTTATTATAAAGCACAACTTGAAGTTGCTGTCCAAAATGGTTATAATGATTCAAAGCACTACCAAATAATGAAGTAGTGTCTCAATCTTTTTACAACTTATTTTTCCAACATTAAGTATTCCTAGTTTTTGTTATCTTTACAAATTTACAGGTTATAAGAAGGTAAAAACCTAAAAATTGATTTGATTTATATTGCTCCAATTATTTATACTTTCAGTTCTTTTGAGAATGTTTTGTTAATATTAATTGATCCATCAATCATGTCTGTTGGAGAATAGCTTTAGACCTTTATACAAACATAAATGTATGAGTGTATATATACATATATAACACATGTATGTATATTTACATATGCCTACCTGTGCCTATCTTTTATCCATTCACAATATATGTATATTTGTCTGTTGCCTATGTGTGTGATAAACTATTGTCTATTAATTTTGACACAATTTTTTTTATTGAACAGATTCCATTTTTAAAATAGATGCATTCATTTTGTTGTATAGAATCTTTCAAACACATAATCATAATTTTCTATTTATTTTCTAGAATTATATCATTTTTATTTGATTAAACAAATATATGCATTATCCATACTTTGAAAACTATAAACCTGCTTCTATTCTAATTTTTATGATGTGATTATATTTAGATTATATATACATTCTTAATTTATTTTGGAATATGACAAAAGATGTTACTCTAAACCTAGTTTTTTTTTTCAGAATGTGCTCATTTTCTCAGCAAGATTTTAAAAAATTTATTTAAAAATTTAATTTTGTTAGTTTATTTTTTAGCAAATAGGGAGTCATTTCATAAGTAATTTAGATTTTCAGGTTTATTGAAGACTGATTTATTTGGATTATAGTGTTTTTGATTCTCCTTTTCCCAATCAGTTCCAATGATCTTCTCTATCTGCTAACTAGTATGAAGTTTTTAATTGAATACCACTTCATCATATAGTTTAGGTTAGAAGTGCTAGTCCCTCTTTCATTCTTAGATTTTTTTCTCCTTAATAAGTGTTTTTATTATTTTATCGAGTTCTGCAAAGCATCCTTTTGATAATTTGATTTCTTGACATTAAAATTGTAAACTATATATAGTTCAGTATTTTAACTTGGATTATATTGGCTCAGACCAGCCAGGAGCACTAAATATTCCTTCATATTTTAAGTTGTCTTTTACTTCTTTAAGGTGTGCTTTGTAATTGAATCTCTTATTTACTGTGCTTTGTTAGATATTTTATGTGTTTTGTAATTATATGGAATGAGATTTCAATTTCTTTTATTGCTACTGTTATTATTATAGAGAATTGCTGTTTAGGGTTTATTGCAAAGCCTGCAACTCTCCTAAAGCTATTTGATTGTTACAATTAATATATTTAGATTCCTTTGAAGGTTCCAAGTAAACCATTATGTCTTCAGCATGTAGGGATAAATTCATGTCTTTTTTGCCTATTTTCATGTCTTTTATTTTTTCGCTTATAACAATTTCTAGCATTTCTGGAAATATAAAATATAATAGGGGAGATTAGGCACATTTGCTTATTCCTATATTCATTGGAAAAGCTTTTATTGTTTCCGCATTTCATATACTTACTTCTGGTTTTACAGAGATACTTTCTGGATTCTATATAAGGGTCTTCCATATCTATATGTTGTAGGCTTTTTTAGCATAAGTATTCATTGGCAAAAGCTTTTTCTGTATCTATTGAGATAATCCAATTGTTTGGGATATTTTATTTTTAATATGACTAATTATGTTGTTTTCCTAATGTTGAAATGTCTTTTCTTCCCTGTTGTAAATCTAACTTGTTTTCAATAAATAAGTTCCTAGATGATTTATATAGTCTATTCTGTAGTATCTTACTTAAAATTTTTATCATTATTAATGTTATTAGAACATAGTTATTTCTTTGATTATCCTTCATTGATTTAGGTATTAGCATAACATCTCATAAAATGAGTCAAGGAGAGTCTCATTTTTTTTGCAAATAATTTATGTAATTTTGGTATTAATTTTTGTTTAAAAGTTTGATAAGAACCCTCCTGTAAATTAATCTTTTCGGTACAAAGGCATGCATGTTTAGACCCATCTTTTGTTAAAAGATCACATGCTCTATTAATAAATTATATTATCCTCAGGGAAATGGCCTTGATTTTATTTATTGGTTAAAATTTTAGGTGCTACAATAGGGAAACCAGATGTGAGCAGATTATTCAATTTTCAAATACTCTAAACCACACCAACACAAGAAAGATAAATAAGTTTACCTACTAGGGAATGAAAAAAATAACTAATTCCATCTCTAGCCACTAGAAAGACAAAATCAAGCTACACCATTAGATATGTTGTTGCATCTGCAACATCCAATGGGCTGGAGGTAATTTTCCTCAAATAGGTGTAAGAGAATACATAACATGGGAGAGGGGAGGAAAATGATAGGGGGGAATGTATGATATATCCTAAAGTCAATAATTAACATAAAGGAAGATAATTCCTAGTCTCTCAGGAAGAAGAGGGACTATGAGAGATTGACTAATTTGAGGAGAGGGATTGAAATGAAGTACAAAAAAAGGAAGGCAATACTTCCCTTTTGTGGAGGGAAAGTACCCAATAGAAAAGTATCTTCAAGATGCAGAGATATGTTTTGTAATGGCAGATGATGACCATATAAAGGGTTTAATCTCTAGGGATATAGAACACAGACTAGTATATCAGAATGTTGTGCCTCCATGGAAAGAATCTTGCCTTAAAAAAAAATCAAAGCCCAAAGAGAAAAACTGGCACTTTGAAGGATAGAAAGCAATAAGTCCAAAGAGATTATTTTAGGTCAAATTTGAAAAATAATGATTAGGCACAATTAGAGCCACAGGAAAATGTCTTTCATAGGACCATTCCATCTTTTTTGTCAACCTACTAGAATTGGTACTTCTAATAGTGAAGGCATAAGAGAAAAATAAATGTCTTAAAGGGTAATATCTACAATGCAATAACATTTTTTGTGAGAAAATTCAAAATAAGTACTTTGGAAACTAATTTCATAAACAACACAAAGACTAAAGAAGGAATAATTAAGTACAAGGATCATCAATTAAATAATAAAAGCTTAGCAAATACAGAAAGAGAAGAGAATTAATGACAAAATTGAGTTAAAGGAATAATTTTTAGGAGGCAACTAGGTGGCATGGTGGATTGAGAGCCAGGCCTAGAGATGGGAGGTCCCAGGTTCAAATCTGGCCTCAGACACTTCCTAGCCATGTGACCCCCAGGGAAGTCACTGAACCCCTATTGCCTAATCCTTACTGTTCTTTCTGATAGTTTATGGTTGTATTTGGAGAGTACAGTAGTCTCAAGCCCTTTTCTACCATCTTCCAACATGCCCCTCCAAAGTTCCCTAAATATATTATTTGTAAAAGCTAGAAAGGTGACAAACAAAGGTAAGGTAAGCAAAATTAGGTAAATATTGAAAATTAGAGGAGAAACATAAAATGAAAACAAAGAAAAGAATTTAGAAATGATGAAAAAAACTAAGAGCTGTTACTTCAAAAAAATTAACAAAATTGAAAAAACTTAGCCAACCTGACTAAAATGAATGGGACAGAAAATCAAAACAACAAAATCATGAATGAAACAAAGAGAAATAGCAACAAAAATACAACAAATAAAAAGAATATTGAGAAACTACTATGTACCTGACAACAATACAGAACAAAAAATAATGGAATATTACTTAAAATAAAAATATTCAAACTAATGGGAGAACAAATAGAAGTTTTAATATTCAATCTCTGAAAAGTAATAGAATTATCTATAAAGTAACTGTTAATGTTGGAGATGGCACAGGGGACCAACACTTGGTCTTGATGAATTTACAGGAAAAAACTCTCCTTGACTCTTTTTATGAAATGTTATGCTAATACCTAAATCAATGAAGGACAATCAAAGAAATAACTATAGTCTAATAACATTAATAACATTTTGTGGTATATTAGGAAATTAAATGTCTTTGAGCTTATGAAGTTTAGCTTCTTCTAGAAATTTCTTGCTAGAAAATATAAGTTGTCTCAATCATATTTTCAGTGGCTCTCCCCTATTGTGGAACAGGTCACCCTACATTTAGATGATTTGTTTAGCAAGGACAAAGAGAACTTATGCTTTCTAATGCCTTAGGGAGAGGGTTCTTATTTACAGATAAAGGAGCAAGTCTCCACCCTTCTTTAAACAAAAGAAAGGCCCCAGCCAACTTGGATGCCTTGAGGCTTAGGAGTGATTACATTAGCTTGGGAGCTGCCTGACCTTCTGCTGTTAGGGTTTATGAAAATGAATGGTTTCACATAGAAATATTTCTAATAAATAATACAATTGAACATTAATTTCCCTCAGTATCTATCTATCTATCTATCTATCTATCTATCTATCTATCTATCTATCTATCTATCTATCAATACATCCAATCATCTTTTTAAAAAATTACAATCCATTTTTAGGCTCAGATGTGCAAAATATGTCTGTTTGCAAAGCATCTTGAGCTCTTTTACTTTCATATCTATCATCTATCTTTTTTATCTGTCATTTGTCTGTATTTTATTTATGTATCCCATTCCTTTCTGTAGTTTCTGGTGAGTACACAATAGTCTTGTGTTATTTCAATTTCCTTTCTATTATATTGAAGGTATTTCTTTTAGTTGTTTGCAGAATTTGCTGTTTATCACTATAAAATGCACATTTAATGATAATGTCTATTGGCATTCTTACAGCATAGAGTTCTCCTCCTGTCTTCCCTACATCCACATATTCTTTTGATTGGAATTTTGTTTTCTGTATTCAGAAATTCTGTTCAATTTTCATGTATTATTTCTCATACTCTGGTACTAAGGATTTTTCCTTTTTTTTTTTCTTTTCATCTTCTTCAGGAGCTCTTATGATTGTTGAAATTGTCAGTGTATCTTATATTTCAGACAAATACATTTTGAGTGCATAGAAATCCTGTTTTTTAAAAAATGTTACTGCTTTTTGCTTCTTTTCTTCTAGGTGATCCTTCATTTAAGTTCATTTATATCCCCAATCAATTATTTTTTCAGTGCTTAGAAGACACTTGTCATCATGCATTCAAGTTTTTCATTCTGTACAGGCCAGACATGTTGTTTTCTATAATTTCATTTCTCTCTTTAACCATTAAGGAACATAATTATACAAATAGAATTCACTCCCCAAGGCTTGTCCGACTCACACAGCATCTCATTTGCATGCTTATGCTGCATGGACTCTGTGTGGATGGACATGAATGCATGTGAATGGGGGAATGGAGGATAAAAGTTTTGGTGTGGCACTGCCCCCTCACCCATGTGGTTGAGGTGGGAATACAGGCTTCCCCAGACACCCTAACATGCCAGATTACTAGAATACATAAAAGATTCAATTTTTCCTTCTATTCCTGAAATGCTATGAAGGTGACTTTGAGCCTCTCTGGCTTCTCCCTTCATTCTTGATGAGTACAGATAGGAACATCCCAGTTTGCTCCTGATAAACATATACTTTATATTCCAGATATCTGATTATCCTCTAAACTGGACAGCTCACCCTCTATTAACTTTGAGGCATAGTGCATAACCATATGACCAACCTCAGATTCCAGAGACCCAGTAACATTCCATCATCATCCTTTCTCTAGTCATGTAGACCCTGTTGTCAAAAGGGTATATAAAGCCTAGAATCCATCTCCTCTAGGAGGTAGTGTCTAACTCTGTATACTGTATCCCAGCAATTTCAACATGACTTTTAAATTAATAAATTTCTCCTTTTATTTTTAAGCTAAGTTTTGGTGTCTTACATTCTTGCCAACCTGTCATGAACCTGGGGTTTACCTCAAGTTCCCCTCAATATGGTTACAGGCTTTCTATGATATCCACAAGTTCTTCTGTAATATAAGACATTCATTCAGTTTTCTATATCTTAAAATACTTATTGATAAATGTTTGGATTCATTTATATGTTTTGGTGACCATATCTTCTTCTGTTTTTGGTATGTTTCCTATAGAATTATGTTTGTGCTCAAGGTTTTTAAAGGAGTTTTCCTTCTTGTAAAATATTTTTTCCCTTATAATTTCCAACTGTTTCACCAAGAGAGGGAACTACTAACTAGTGAAATTTAATGTGACAATTTGGAACAGTATTTTTTTCTTGCAATTTAAGGGTTGAATGACTTGCCCAAGGTAACATAGACAGTATCTATTGATTTGTGTGTGTGTGTGTGTGTGTGTGTGTGTGTGTTGTGATAATGAGATTAAATCTACCCTGACCATCTTTAGATTTAATCACCAAAGGTGAAAACATCTCCACTTAAATCACAAGTTGGGAGGCTTGTGACCCACATGTGCTATAATGAGTGACAATCAGAATTTACTGACTGCCTACTGGGCAGTCATGAGAAAAGCATCTGTTGTGATTGGACATGTAAACTAAGAGGAAGTCACAGGAAATGATGCAAAAGAAGCTCCTTTAAAAGAGAGCTCATTGAACTTCCTGGTTAAGATGGTGGCAAAGTTAAAAGCAGCTGTTTAACCTCTCCTAACCAAAACATACAGGACTCCTCAAGAAGACATAAAAACAAATCCAGAGGAATGAAGGGACCCCACAACAGGGCATAGCCTTGGGAGTATGTGGAATCAGGGCATTTCCATGCTATAAAGGGGTGAAACAGCTCTCACTAAAACGTGAGCTGACCAAACCCCTCCCCCACACCACACCACCTACAGGACCAAAGCCAACACACAAGAGTTAGAGCAAGTTTGGGGCACGCATTAAGTCCTTGGCAGCTACCTGGGGTCACCAGGGCCTGCTCCTGAGAGCAGCAAGACTTAAGACCCCAAGAGACTAAAGAATGCGTGGACTCTGAACACAGACCCTGAGTGCAGTCATGAGTGTGGGCGAGGACGCAAGAAAAGACATGGATCCTGAACTGAGGTGAGGACTCAGATCCTGAGCGCAGGCTCGGACCTTGAGTGGGGACCCAGTGCAGAGGGGTCCATGACTGTGGAAACAGCAACCTGAAACTATTAAAGGAGCCTCGGGCAGAGGAACAAGCAAGGGGACCACAAGGAGGCTTGACCCTGAGAACAACTAGACCTGAGACCTCAGGAGCATAAAGAGAGCAGATAGACCCTGAGTATGAGGAAAAACCTGAGAGGGCACAGGGCTAACAATGGCAAGCCAGAGACAAGAACCCCAAAAGAGAAAGATAATCAAGAAGAAATTTGTAACACTCAACAACTTTTACACAGATAAAATCCAGACAACAGAGCAAACAGCAGAGGAGAACAAACCAGTAATCATATCCAAACCTTCCCAAAATAATGAAAACTGGCCACAAACTATTGAAGGGTTCAAATCTGAGATGATGAGAAAAATGGAAGAGATTTGGCGAGAGAAGTGGGAAATAGCTCAAAAGGAAATAACAGGTTAGAAGACAGAAACTCCCAATTGGAGAAAGATGCCCAAAAATCAAATGAAATGATAAGCAAATTGGAAACCAAAATATGGCAAGAAAATAACAGTTTAAGAGGCAGAATTTCACAATTGGAAAGTGAGGCAAATCAACTGAAGACCAGAAATGACCAGATTGAAAAGGAAAACCAAAAGATTATAACCGAAAACCAGTCCCTAAAGGCTAGAATTGAGCAATTAGAAGCTAATGATCTCTTAAGACAGCAAGAACAAATAAAACAAAGTCAAAAGATTGATAAAATAGAAGGAAACATGAAATATCTCAATGAGAAAGTGGCAGATCAAGAAACCAGTTCTAGAAGAGACAATCTAAGAATCACTGGTCTTTCTGAAGAAGCAGAAATTAATAGAAATTTGGACTCTATACTAAAAGAAATTATTCAGCAAAATTGCCCTGAAGTTCTACAACAAGAGGGCAATATAGACATTGAAAGGATCCATAGATCACCCTCTACACTAGACCCAGAAAAGACAACCACCAGAAATATAATAGCCAAATTCAAGAGTAAAAGGAAAAAATTTACAAGAGGCCAGAAAGAGACAATTCAGATATCAAGGAGCAACAATCAAGATAACACAGGATGTGACAGCCTCCACAGTAAAAGACCACAAGGATTGAAATATGATATTCAGAAAGGCAAGAGAACTGGGTCTACAACCAAGGATCACCTACGCAACAAAATTAACTATATACTTCCAGGGGAAAGTTTGGGCATTCAAAAAGATAGAAATCTTCTTGGTCTCTGTAAGGAACTCTATTCACTATTATAGTATTTAATATTATAGTAATTAGAAGAAATATTCATAGGGAGAGGTTGGAATACTAAACGGTCTAAGATGATATGGGGGGTGTGAAAGAGGGGGGTGAATATTAGAGGACACCAAGACAAACTTGAATAAAGATGAAAAATAGGATATTCTATTACACACAAAGAGGACATAGGAAGGGGAAGAAGAGGAAGAGAGCATTAAGAGGTAATATTTAAATGTTACTTTCAGTGTAATTAACCATGAGAGAGAAGAGGAGCTTTATCCATTGGGATAAAAAACTCTATATAACACTACTGAGAAAGTCAGAAGGGATAAACCAAGGGGAACAGGGGAGTGGGGAGGTCAAAAAATTGAGAGGAGAAGAAGGGGGGAGGGAATTCATTAAGCCTTAAAAGTAAAAAGAGGGGAATAATAAGGGAGGAGGTAGAAAGGGAAGTAAATCAAGGGAGGGGACAAGGGTTACTGGCATAAAGCAAACAACTGGTTTAAAAGGAAATAGTTTAAGAAGAAAGGGTAGAACTAGGAGAGGATACCAAAATGTTGGGGAATACACAACTGATAATTTTAACTCTGAATGTGAATGGGATGAACTCACCCATAAAAAGGAAGGAAATAGCAAATTGGATTAGAAACCAAAATCCTACCATATGTTGTCTACAAGAAACACATAGGAGGCGGGTGGACATACACAAGTTTAAAGTTAAGGGCTTGAGCAAAATCCTTTGGGCCTCAAATGAGAAAAAGAAGGCAGGTGTGGCAATTATGGTTTCTGACAAAGCCAAAGTAAAAATAGATATGATTAAAAAAGACAGGAAAGGTCATTACATCCTGATTAAAGGCAATATAGAGAATGAGGAAATAACAATGCTCAATATGTATGCACCAAATGAAATAGGAACCAGATTCGAAAAGGAGAAACTGGCAGATCTCAAGAAGGAAATAGATAGTAAAACCGTACTAGTGAGAGATCTAAATATTCCACTTTCAAATCTAGATAAATCAAACCAAAAATATGAAAGGGGTAAGAGAGATGAATGAAGTCCTAGAAAAATTAGATTTAATAGATATGAGGAGAAAAATAAATAGGAACAAAAAGGAATACACCTTCTTTTGAGCTGTACATGGTACATTCACAAAGATTGATCATGTAATAGGGCATAGAAATATTGCAAACACATGCAAAAGAGCAGAAATAATAAATGTAACTTTTTCAGATCATAATGCAATAAAAATAATAATTAGTAAGGGCACCTGGACAGGCAAATCAAAAACTAATTGGAAAATAAATAATATGATTTTCCAAAACCAGCTAGTCAAAGAAGAAATCATAGAAACAATCAACAATTTCATTGAAGAGAATGATAATGATGAGACATCCTACCAAACTCTGTGGGATGCAGCCAAGGTAGTACTCAGGGGGAAATTTATATCCTTGAGCACATATACTAACAAATTAGGGAGGGCAGAGATTAATGAATTGGGCATGCAACTCAAAAAATTAGAAAGCCAGCAAATTAAAAATTCCCAGATGAAAACTAAATTAGATATACAAAAAATCAAGAGAGAAATTAATAAAATTGAAAGTAAAATAACTATTGAATTAATAAATAAGACTAGAAGCTCGTATTTTGAAAAAAAAAACAGATCAAATAGACAAAGTACTGGTCAATCTAATTAAAAAAAGGAAAGAAGAAAACCAAATTGACAGTATCAAAGATGAAAAGGGAGACCTCACCTCTAATGAAGGGGAAATTAAGGCAATCATTAAAAACTATTTTGCCCAATTATATGGCAATAAATGTAGCAATCTAGGAGATATGGATGAATATTTTCAAAAATACAAATTGCCTAGATTAACAGCAGAAGAAATAGAATACCTAAATAATCCCATATCAGAAAAAGAAATTGAAC
Source organism: Gracilinanus agilis (assembly GCF_016433145.1). Taxonomy (NCBI): domain Eukaryota; kingdom Metazoa; phylum Chordata; class Mammalia; order Didelphimorphia; family Didelphidae; genus Gracilinanus; species Gracilinanus agilis. The sequence goes on from NC_058133.1 coordinate 310,869,644, forward strand.
AAGCCATCAAAGAACTCCGTAAGAAAAAATCGCCAGGGCCTGATGGATTCTCAAGTGAATTCTATCAGACATTCAAAGAGCAACTAATCCCAATACTATACAAATTATTTGATATGATAAGCAAAGAAGGAGTCCTACCAAATTCCTTTTATGACACAAATAGAGTACTGATTCCAAAGCCAGGTAGATCAAAACCAGAGAAAGAAAACTACAGAACAATTTCCCTAATGAACATAGATGCAAAAATCTTAAATAGAATACTAGCAAAGAGACTCCAGCAAGTGATCAAGAGGATCATCCACCATGATAATATGGGATTTTATACCAGGAATGCAAGGTTGGTTCAACATTAGGAAAACCATCCACATAATTGACCATATCAACAATCTAACAAACAAAAATCACATGATTATCTCAATAGATGCTGGAAAAACCTTTGACAAAGTACAGCATCCATTCCTACTGAAAACCCTGGAAATTATAGGAATAGAAGGACCTTTCCTAAAAATAATAAACAGTATATACCTAAAACCATCAACAAGTATCATATGCAATGGGGATAAATTAGAAGCCTTTCCAATAAGATCAGGAGTGAAATAAGAATGCCCATTATCACCTCTATTATTTAACATTGTACTTGAAACACTAGCAGTAGCAATTAGAGAAGAAAAAGAAATTGAAGGTATCAAAATAGGCAAAGAGGAGACTAAGCTATCACTCTTTGCAGATGGTATACTTAAAAATCCTAGAGAATCAACTAAGAAGCTTGTAGAAATAATCAACAACTTTAGCAAAGTTGCAGGATACAAAATAAATGCACATAAATGATCAGCATTTCTATATATTTCCAACACATTAGAGCAGCAAGAGGTAGAAAGAGAAACACCATTTAAAATCACCCTAGACAGGGGGCAGCTGGGTAGCTCAGTGGATTGAGAGTCAGGCCTAGAGATGGTAGGACCTAGGTTCAAATCTGGCCTCAGACACTTCCCAGCTGTGTGACCCTGGGGAAGTCACTTGGCTCCCATTGCCTACCCTTACCACTCTTCCACCTATGAGCCAATACACAGCAGTTAAGGGTTTAAAAAAAATTTTAAAAAAAAGTCACCGTAGACAATATAAAATAATTAGGAATATATCTACCAAAACAAACACAGGAATTTTACGAAAACAACTACAAAACACTTTCCAGATAATTAAAACTAGATCCAAACATCCAAACTATTGGAAAAACATTGTTTGCTCATGGGTAGGATGAGCTAACATAATAAAAATGACCATTCTACCCAGATTAATTTACCTATTTAGCGCCATACCTATCAAACTACCAAAAAACTTTTTTACTGAATTAGGAAAAACTATATAAAAGTTCATCTGGAATAACAAAAGATCAAGAATATCAAGGGAAATAATGAAAAAAAATGTGAAGGAAGGCAGCCTACCAGTACCATATATTAAACTGTACTATAAAGTAGCAGTCATCAAAACGTTATCGTACTGGCTAAGAGACAGAAGGGAGGATCAGTGGAATAGACTTGGGGTAAGTGACATCAGCAAGACAGTGTATGATAAACCCAAAGAGCCCAACTTTTGGGACAAAAATCCACTATTTGACAAAAACTGTTGCGAAATTTGGAAAACAATATGGGAGAGATTAATTTTAAATCAACATCTCACCCCCTACACCAAGATAAATTCAGAATGGGTGAATGACTTGAATATAAAAAGGGAAACTATAAATAAGTTAAGTGAACATAGAATAGTTTACTTGTCAGATCTCTGGGAAAAAAGATTTTAAAACCAAGCAAAAGTTAGAGAAAATTACAAAATGTAAAATAAATTATTTTGATTATATCAAATTAAAAAACTTTTGTACAAACAAAAACAATGTAGCCAAAATCAGAAGGGAAACAACAATTTGGGAAAAATCTTTATAAAAAAAACTCTGACAGGGGTCTAATTACTCAGATATACAAGGAGTTAAACCAATTGCATAAAAAAATCAAGCCATTCCCCAATTGATAAATGGGCAAGAGACATGAATAGGCAATTTTCAGGTAAAGAAATCAAAAGTATCAATAAGCACATTTGAAAGTGTTCTAAAGCTCTAATAATCAGAGAAATGCAAATCAAAACAACTCTGAGGTATCACCTCACACCTAGCAGATTGGCTAAAATGAAAGAAGGGGAGATTAATAAATGCTGGAGGGGATGTGGCAAAATTGGGACATTAATGCATTGCTGGTGGAGTTGTGAACTGATCCAACCATTCTGGCTGGCAATTTGGAACTATGCTCAAAGGACTATAAAAACATGCCTGCCCTTTGATCCAGTCATACCATTGTTGGGTTTGTACCCCAAAGAGATCATAGATAAACAGACTTGTACAAAAATATTTATAGCTGCACTTTTTGTGGTGGCAAAAACCTGGAAAAAGGGGGTATGTCCTTCAATTGGGGAATGGCTGAACAAATTGTGGTATATGCGGGTGATGGAATACTATTGTGCTCAAAGGAATAATAAACTGGAGGAGTTCCATGTGAACTAGAAAGACCTCCAGGAACTGATGTAGAGTGAAAGGAGCAGAGCCAGAAGAACATTGTACACAGAGACCAATACACTGTGGTGAAGTTGAATGTAATTGACTTCTGTAGTAGCAGCAATGCAATGACACAGGACAGTTCTGAGGGATTTATGGAAAAAAGCTACCCACATTCAGAGGAAGAACTACAGGAGTGGAAACAAAAGAAAAACATCTGCTTGAACACATGGGTTGAGGCAGACATGATTGGGGATGTAGACTTGAAACTACCACACCAATGCAACAATCAACAATTTGGAAATAGGTCTTGATCAATGACACATGTTAAAAGCAGTGGAAACAGGCATCAGCCATGGTGGGGGGGGGGTGCAGCTCAGGGGGTGAAGGGGAAAGTAAGAGCATGAATTATGTAACCATGTTAACTTTTCTAAAAAATAAATATTAATAAATGTTTTTTTAAAAAAGACTGTCTGCCCTTTGATCCAGCCATACCACTGCTGGGGTTATACCCCAAAGAGATAATTAGGAAAAAGACTTGTACAAAAATATTTATAGCCGCACTCCTTGTGGTGGCAAAAAATTTGAGAATGAGGGGAAGCTCTTCAATTGGGGAATGGCTGAACAAATTGTGGTATATGCTGTTGATGAAATACTATTGTGCTATAAGGAATAAAGAACTGGAGGAATTCCATGTGAACTAGAACGACCTCCAGGAATTGATGCAGAGTGAAAGGAGCAGAACCTGGAGAACATTGTACAAAGAGAAGGATACACTGTTGCACAATCAAATGTGATGGATTTCTATACTAGCTGCAATGCAGTGACCCAGGACAATTCTGAGGACTTATGAGAAAGAGAACTATCCACATCCAGAGAAAGAACTGTGGGAGTAAAAACACAGAAGAAAAACAACTGAAAGAACTGTGGGAGTAGAAACACAGAAGAAAAACAACTGCTTGATCACATGGATTGATGGGGATATGATTGAGAATGTAGACTCTAAGCAATCACCCTAATGCAAATATTAATAATATGGAAATAGGTCTTGATCAATGACATTTGTAAAACCCAGTGGAATTACTCATTGCCTATGGGGTTTGGGGTGGGAGGAGGGTAGGGAAAGAACATTAATTATGTAACCATGGAAAAATATTCTAAATAAATTAATTAAATAAAAATTTTCAATTAAAAAAAAGAGAGAGCTTATTGAGCTCAGCAGCGCTCTTATGGTTCATGAATGGGACCTGAAGGAGCGTTTCTAGTTTGTGACTGGGACTTGGAGGAGCTCTGGAGCTGGTGAAACTGTTCTTAAACCTTTCCTTTGGAATTCCACATGGTGAGTGTAAAGACTGAATCTTCCTGAACTTCACTTAAGGAACTTCCTTTTCAAAAGAGACTCTGTGACTGAAGCTTTTGCTTCATACGCCTCCGGGGACTTCAGGCCTTGGTCCTTGGCTCAAGGCTTGGCCTTTTTCCAATTGAGGACTAGTTACCTCTGCTTGGGTTAAACCAGGGACCTAAGTGATATTTAGTTTGTCAGGTTAATTATCTTTCCTTAGCCTCTCTAAATTTCTTAATTTCTCTCTCTCTTCTCATTTGTAAATAAATTTCCACAAAAGTCATTTTGACTTGAGATTATTCTTTAATTGGGAGTTGATAATTATTCAGTTCCCTGGTGACCAAACCCTGGCGATTGAAACCCCCTTTCACCCCTTACATTGTTTAATTTCCATGCAAAGAATTTGATAAAGTGTTTCCAGTTCTTTTTTTTTTGTAGCTGAATATGCTGCCCAATCCAAAAAGAGACATCTGAAGTACCTATATTTGGAAGTAAATTGGGAAGAATGTTATTTTTTTGCATCTGTATTCAAAGTATGTGGATCCAAAAGAGGAAACTGACTCTATATTTTTAAGATCTTCCTCAAGATAAAGCAGCTGCCTTTGTCATTCACTGTTGGCCCTAAGCTTTTCTTGGCTCATGTGCAATTTTTGATGGAAAACAATTCAACTGGATTACTGAGACTGTGTACTTGTCCTTTAAATTGGATCATGAAGCCTTCTGAGGCAATGTGAAGATGTTTGAGTTTGATTTTTCATGCAAATGGAGGGAAATAGTGAGACAAATCATCTCAAGTAACCAGTAATCTCCAAATAATTATATAGTTACTCATACTCACTGGCTTTTACACATATACCCTACTCACTGCTTGGTCCTGTGGACTCTCAGCTAAGTGATTGGAAAACAGAGCTGGTAGTGATTGGTGGAAGGATACAATTGGATGAGAAGGAGAGAAAAAACAGTGAAAGGAAGTAAAAATGATTTCTGCACAGATGATTATTGTTCTTGTTCAGCCACTTCAGTCATGTCCAATTCTTCATAACCCTGTTTAGGTTTTCTTGTCAAAGATACTAGAGTGGTTTGATATTTCCTTTTTCAGTTCATTTTATAGATGAAGAAACTAAAGAGAACAAGGTTAAGTGACTTCATCAATGTAACACAGCTAGCAAGTGTCTGAAGTCAGATATTAACTCAGGAAGATGAATCTTCCTGACTTCTGGTCTGGGACTTTATCTATGTGCCATCTAGTTGCCCCATGGTGAGAGTAGGCTTGCTTTTCTGTCCCATGTAAATAGAATGAATTAAGCACAGTGCACAGAGTGCCAAGTCCTATCTATATCCAATTTTGACAAAAGGTAAGGTTTCTTGCTTCATGGGATCTATTTGGTGCTTTGATCATTTCTCTCAAAGTTTCTATGGACTTTTAGAGAATGTTAAGTTAAAGTGGCTTTTTTCTTTTGAAATAGATGAAACATTGACATTACTTGGAAATTGGAGTTCGAGGATCTCTGTGTTACTTTTTCCATTGCTATAGACCAGTGATTCCCAAAGTGGGCGCTACCACCCCCTGGTGGGTGCTGCAGCAATCCAGGGAGTGGTGATGGCCACAGGTGCATTTATCTTTCCTAATAATTGCTATTAAAAAATAAATTTTCAGGGGTCTAAGTAATATTTTTTTCTGGAAAGGGGGCAGTAGGCCAAAAAAGTTTGGGAACCACTGCTGTAGACCATAGGCAACCCAATTTAGTGGAAAGAGTACTGTATGTATTGTTAGAGGAACTGGGTTAGAATTTAAAGCTGTTACTATTTGCATGATTTTAAGTGAATACTTTTACCTTGTGGGTCTCAGTTTCTTCATGTAGAAAGGAAGGGAATTGGACTAGATTAAAGTTCAGCTGAAGTTAGGATGCTTATTTTTAAAAAATATTTGTAACTGTTTTTCATCATAATTGGTTTTCTTTGTAATTCTCTGTATTTCACTTAATGCATAAAAAGTTTCTAAGAGAAGTTTTATAGGCTTCCTTAAAATGATAGAAGAGTTCATAAAACAAGAGTTAATAATGACTAAAATAAAATATTTTTAAGGATTCTTTGAACTCTAAATCTACAACTCATTATACCTCATTGTAAGCTGCTGTAGCCAAAAGTACTGATTGCCTAGTGGTCTAATCTTCTCTAGATTCATCTAGTCTTGTCCTTGGATAAGAGGCATATAATCAGTTTGGGGCTCATAAAGTATCTTTCTTGAGTGTACATTAGTCTAGTCTTTGAGAACTCAAGATCACTTCCATGTTCCACATGAGGCATTGGAGTAGAATTGAATATCATGCAGAAATTCAAAAATAATATTTTGGACCTTTTCCAGTTCTTTGGCACCTATCTTAGCACTTTTGCCAACTATTCCCAGAATATTTGAGGGGACTGTGATCACCTAGGACTTCAGAAAGCTCAAAACATGATATACTTAATCAGTTACCTTAAACAACCAGGGGAAGCAGATGACTAGAGCTTTAGATGTGGAATCAAGAAGACCTGAGTTCAATTCAACTTTATTCACTCATTATATGTATGATTCTGGGTAAGTCTCTTAACCATTATCAATTTCAATTTCCTCAACTGCAAAAAAGGGATAATAATAGTCCTTATTTCTCAATGTATTGTGGGAATAAAATGAGAGCTGTAAGCTGTGAGCTCTAAAGTGTTTTATAAACTTTAAATGCTCTATGAAATGTTCTAGTTACAACACAAGAACAACAGCAAAACTACTTGTAGGATCTTAGTAGTATTTTGACTGTACAATGTAATGGTCACAAAATGATAGAACCTCAGAGCAGCCAAGACCCTTAGAGGCCATCTAGTCTAGTGTATACCTAAACAGAAAATTCTTCTTTGACATTTCTGACATGTATTCATTCAGTCTCCATTTGAATACCTCTAGTGATGTGCTCTATCTAGGCAACCCATTATATTTGGGATAATTCTAATTAGAAGTTTTTCCTTATCATAAAGGGAAAATTATCTTTATGAATCCCCTTATTGCTTCTAGTTCTACCTTGATTTGTGGAATAAAGCTGATAAAGTCCAAAGGAAAGCAGTTCTGGTTTGGTTGGAGGTTCTTTTTAGGATCTTAGTTTCACTTTATTTCTTTCTTTAAAATCCCTTCCTTCTTTCCTTCTTCCTTTCCTCCTACTCCTCCCCACCTGCCTCCTACTCCTCCTTCTTCTTCTCCCCTCCTTATTTTCTTCCTTTCTTCCTAAAAAAGGCCTTGGATTTAGAAGACTGAGGTTCAAGTCCTAGCTCTATCCCGGATAATCTCATGGAAGTTAACCAAAATCACTTTACTTTTCTGAGCTTCAGTTTTCCTATCTATAAAATGAGAGCGCTGGACCAAATTGGGTCCTTCATCACTAACATTTAGAGAAGGATCATAATAGTTTTTCTCTGTGCAGTATATATCATTGAGTCCCAGTCAGGCCTACACTAGCTTTTGTTCTCCAGTTTGGAGGCCAACTAGCACAGTATCTTTTGTAATTCCTATTATCCTGTAGACTGGAAATATTCAGCAGTGTAGGCAATAACAATGGGATAATTTCAATGGAATTTTACCTTTATGGAGACCAGCAAGACATTTTTATAAGATTCTCCACATTCTTTACAAAAATGCTATTAGAGTGGATATTCTACTAATTATTGTTAATTTAGCTTCCTTTCCATATTCTGTGCTTGTGGCCAGAAAAACTATGGCTCATTTTACAAACTGGATATATTTGTACATTTGGCTGTGATCTCTTGGAACTCAGTCTTCCTATCTTGTGATCTATTAAGGACATGAAGAACTGTATAGTTAGAAAAGAGAAGACAAGGGATATTCACTCACTTTGAAATTCAATTTCTATTTCAGTTATCTTGGAGAGTAACCCAAATCATGAGATAACAACATCTCAAAAGGAAAATCATTTGAGTTATTTAAAGCAATTCAATACAATCAAACGCTTCTTCAGCATTAATCAACATTGTCACACAAGGACTGTTTCAAATGATTAGCATCAAGAATTAGGTTGAATAGGCTTTTTTTTTAAATATCGTTAGGGAATAAGCAGTACTTTCAAAAACCCACATCCTCCCTTTTAATTAATTTTGCCAGAATAAACTCCAAATGGGATCTTCATTTGTTTGGCAGTGATCTTACAGTTCTCTCTCTCTCTCTCTCTCTCTCTCTCTCTCTCTCTCTCTCTCTCTCTCTCTCTCTCTGTAAAGAAAGTCATAGACATACCAACTCGTACTCATGATATGACCCTTCCTGCCATTTAAAAATGTAGAAACTATGCTCCTTGCAGAGTTGGGAAACATACAACTCCAACTGTATCTAAAGTATGAGAAGTAAAAAAAATATATAATTGCTCCCAGGAATGTTTAGAAAACATTATTGGGAACCTGTCATTGCTAAATGTTCTCAAGATTAAGAAATTTAATTGCTTTTCATAATTTCCTGTAGGAGAAAAACATTATAGGAGAATTTTCCATTAGGTGCAAATGCTAGATGGCTCATTGCTTTTAAGCAATTATCAATTGTCTCTTAAAAAAAAACAATCATCTATAAATCTACTATTAATTCTATTCACTAGTGGATTCTACTGAAATAATTAATCATGCTAGAACACGTATACATTTCTTTCTTATTCTAAAAAGCATGAATATTTTTCCCAATTTGATTTTTTTCATTTTTTAAAAATTAAATGGAAAAGAAGAAACGGTTTAACTCTAATATAATTTACCTTGTTTTAGTGTTATTCTCTAATCCTGAAAGTAAATTTCATAATTTGAATCTGTCTCAAATTTTTATTTTCAGTGCTCTTGTGTATGTTGGAGCAAAACTCTTTATTGAAAAACTTTTATAGATATATCTAAATTCTTCTCACTAATGTCTGTGACGTTGATTGCAATTGCTAAAGAATTATATCTGTTAACTTTTAGGCTTTAAAAATGCAATACAAAGTAGTAGGAGAATGTCACTCAGAGAATATATTCGGTTTGAAACTGTATCTTATTTTGATTAATACCTTTTGTTTTTATATTGAATCCATTTCCTAAATTGAGGACAAACAAGACAAAACAACACTGGCTATTTATTTAGAGATCTTTTAGACTTTGGAGAAATTATTGAACCTTTCAAGGCCTACATTTCCTATATGTAAAATAAAGGGGATGGAATAGATGACATCTTTGGTCCATTCCAGCACTAAATCTATGATCCTAAAATAGGCCTTCCTACTCTCCAAACCAGTGTGTCATTACATTAAAGATAGATTAGTAAAGAAAGAGGCAAAATGTATACAGCAAAACAGTCTTCAGCACATTGATTAGGCCTGACAGTAAATGTGTTATTTCTCATGCATAGACACCCAGCCCATTAATGAGGAAGAAAAGGAACATTTTTTCAACTCTTTACTGGTGCCATGCTTGGTCATTATAATTAAAATGTTCAGTTTTTTTGAAGGATTTATAAATAGCTTCTGTGACAATTGTTATTAAAAACTTAAGAAACTCACTTCATTAAACAACGAGATAAGAATCATTGGAGGATTTTGTCTAGGTCCTCCCTAGTGGGTGAGATGGAGTTAAGATTTGTAGTCATCATCCAAATGATCTTGTCCAAATTCCAACTTTTATATAATCAACATGTTTGCCTGACTTTCATATGATTATCTAACTTTCAATTTCGAGAGTGTTGTTTAGAGTAAATCACCTTTTGGAGCTAAGAATCATGCATGTTGTCTAAAAATGTCAATAATTATATGTAGAATATAGTGTCATGTTCAATAGGTTTAATATGACAGACATACTTTCTTAAATCTGGAACAGTAAACATAAACATATTTTATAAACACACAATAATTTTTCCTCTTAAATGTGAAGGATTTATTCAAGATTTAGTTCTTTTGTATCTAATACCTAGTTCAAAGAACTTACAAAGATAAAAGTAAATTTCATCTAACATTTTCCTTAGGTCAATTTAAATTAAATTTTGCTACATATAACCCTTTGACTTGTTTTCTTTTATGATTATAAATATTTTATATGAGTTACCTAAGAAAATAAACAATGGAGGTATTTGAAAACACAGGTTTTTTTCATATATGCAAAGCAGAGTCAAATATTGAAGGAATAATTTATACTTACTCTTGATATTCTAATACACTGATGTTTCATGTTATTTACAAGATACTGAGTCAGTGTTGTAGAGTGGATAGAGAACCTGTTTTAAAGTCAGGAAAGACTCAATTCAGCTCTTAGCCCCGAAACATAGTGGCTCTGGGCAACTTTCTAAGACAATAAATTATAGGAAAAGTGTCCATCTGCGTTGGTACTAGTGAAATTACAAGTCTAGTTTCCATGCCTATAAAATGTAAATGCAAAGGAATGAAATTATTTTCTTTATATGACTCACAAATAAGCTTTGAAGGCGATTCCTTCCATCCCCCCCACCTCCTCCCTACATAAAACAAAAACAAAAACAAACAAAAACAAACAAAAAAACCAAACCAGCCAAACCTCATCAGGTATGTCCAAATAATTGCATCCAAAGGGCTCTTCTGGCTATAATTACATGAATGGTTGCCATAGTTTCTTCACCAATGTCAAAATCCTACTGATAGCAAAGAGTATACAACGTCACTTTAGCCAAATTTAAACTTATTGAACTTTTGAACATATATGATATTATCCAGAAGTTCAAGAACCTAAAGAAATGAATAATCTTTATAAATGCATTATTTTTTTCTATTGTTTATTTACTCATACTGATGCCTTATTTCCTCTAGACCAGTGATTCCCAAAGTGGGAGCTACCACCCCCTGGTGGGTGCTGCAGCAATCCAGGCGGGGCAGTGATGGCCACAGGTGCATTTATCTTTCCTATTAATTGCTATTAAAATTTAAAAAAAATTAATTTCCAGGGAGCTAAGTAATATTTTTTCTGGAAAGGGGGCTGTAGGCCAAAAAAGGTTGGGAACCACTGCTCTAGACCATTCTTACTAATTGCAAAACTAGTCAAAATGATCCCTTTCCAAGCACAGGCAAGTAAAGTCAGTGCAACTGTGATTTCAGTGGCTTGAGAAAGGGCAAATAATAAGTAGAATATTTAATAAAGCAGCTGTGAGATTTAGAAAATAAGGCTGGGTATAAGCCTTTTTATAATTTGAGCAATAATTGATCAATCTAAACCATGACTAGAACTTGGGTTTCCTTACTGCCTAAATGTTACTGTTACTATACCCATGTTACTATTTATCTCTAAATAAGTATATATTATAATAATATGCAATAAATAATATAATAGAATCTGAAATAGTAATATAATATTTAAAATATAATATTTAGAATTATATTTTAAACTATATTATAAAGCAGTAATTATCAAAACTATCTGGTACTGGCTAAGAAATCGAAAAGTAGACTAGTAGAATAGGACCAACATACAACAAACAGTAAAAGATTATAGTGGACTTGTTTTTCACAAAAGCATAGCTCTAAACTTTTGGGCTAATAAATTACTATTTGGTAAAACTTGTCGGGACAACTGGAAAGTAGTTTTCCAGAAACTATTTATAACCAATATCTTATACTATTCACTGAAGTAATATCAAAATGGATATCTGATCTAATCATAAAAGAAGATATCATAAGAAAATTAGAAGAACAGAGAACATATTACCTATCATATTTTATGCACAGGAGATGAATTTATGAGTATAAGAGATGGAGAACAGTATGAAATATAAAATAGATAAATTTTGAGTACATTAATTTAAAAAAGTTTTATAGAAATAGAACAAATGTTGCCAAGATTAGAAAAAAAGAGAATTAGGGAAAAATTTATGGACAGTCTCTCAGTTAGAGGTCTCATTTAAAATATATAAAATATGTCAAATTTATAAGAATAAGAAACTTCTCCCAGTTTATAAATGGGATAAAAGATAAGAACAGATTATTTTCAGATGAGGAATTCAAAGCCATATGTAGGTATATGAAAAAATGCTCTAAATGCCTATTGATTAGAGAAATATAGGCCAAAACAATTCTAAGATATCACCTCACATTCATCAGACTGGATAAAATGACAAAAAAGGCAAAATATCAAAGGTTGAAGGGGATATGGAAAAACTGAGACACTAATACATTTTTGGTGGATCTGTGAACTTATACAACCATTTTGGAGGGCTATTTGGAATTATGCCTAGGAAGTTATAAAACTGGATATACATTTAGTTCCAGCAATTGTATTGCTGGGTCTATTTTCAAAGGAGATTGGGGAAAAAGGAAAAGAACCTACATGTTGCAAAATATTTAAAATAGCTCTGTTTGTGTTAGCAGAGAACTGGAAATTGATGGGCTATCCATTAAATGGGGAATGGCTAAACAAATTGTGATATATTATTGTGATAGAATACCACTGAGCCATAAGAAACAATGAATATGCTAATTTTAAAAAATTGGAAAGAGCTACATGAAATTATGAACAACAAAATGAGTAGAACCAAGAGAACATTTTATACATCCACAGATTTAATATTGGAAGAATAATTTGGGAGTGTTCATCTCCAGAGAACTGAAAAATGGAAATAAGAAAGATATAATCTCTATATACCTATCCCTTTGTTGTATGATGTCTTTTATGATGCAGGGACATTAGGGATAGGTTGAAATATCAGATATAAATTCTATTAATTAAAAAATTGTCTCTCAATTTACCTTAATTTTCAGACAGGACCCAGATGTAAATTTTTAGATTTATTTTTTTTATTGTGAATTGAAGAGTTATCAACAATCAACTAGAGAGCCCCAAGTAGAAGCCTTATCTTAATACAAAGACATGATTCTAGTACTACTACATCAAAAGGAAGATACAGTTTGGGGTGATAGTTGCAAATTGTTTTTCAAAATGTCTGAATCCATTCATAGCTTCATCGGAAATGTGCTAGTGTTCCTGTCCTACCACAACCCCTATAATAATAGCTATTTTCCTCTTTTGAACTATATACTAAATTTCGATAGGTGTGAAGTGGAATCTCATTGCTTTGATAAATATAGTACATATCAATTCATGGGAGCAGTTAGGTGGCACACTGGATTGAGTATTGGGCCAGGAATTAGGAAGACTCTTCTTCCTGAGTTCAAATCTGGCTTCATATACTTACTAGCTTTGTAACCTTGATCTAGCTATTTAAACCTATTGGCCTCAGTTTCCTCATCTGTAAAATTAGTTGAAGAAGGAAAGGGCAAATTGCTCAAGTATCTTTCCAAAGAAAACCCTAAAGGAGGTAAGGAAAATTTAGACATGACTGAAAAAAAGATTGAACAAGAACAACATCAATTTATCAAGGGGAAAAAAAGTTAAAACAAAGATACCAGAGACTCAACCCTGGGAAATGCTTTAAAAAGATACACTTAGGAAGAAATACTTATAAAGGAAACAAAGACAGATCAGTGAGAGTGATAGGAAGAAAAAGAAGAGAAACATATGAGGAAAAAAATTCAAGATGTAGATAGTCAATACAGTCAAATGCCAAAAATAGATGAAGGAAAAAGAAAACTTAGAAAGTCAATTAGATTTTGAAGGAAGAAAAGATTAGAGACTTTTTAGAGTGCATTGTCAATAAAGTGGTTAGATAGAATCCAGATGACAAGATGGAAAGGTAAAATGGGAATAGTTAAGGAGAAAAGGGAGCCAGCAGGAGTAGATCTTCCATTCAGTACATTTTTAAGGGGGAAAAAATAGAATTGAAGCTAGAAGATAAAGCAGGTTCATATAAAGTATTTTCTCCTTTATTTTTCTTTAAAAAAATGAAACCTCTTATATGTTTGAAGCCAGAGGTCAAGAAACTAGTTAGTAACTGGAATGATACCTAAGAAAAGTCAGGGGAAATGGATCCAATCAAAAAATCAAAGAGTTAGCTTTAGGGAAGGGAAGTTAAATCTGTGACAAGAAAATATTGTACAAATGTAGATAGAGGCTGAGTTTCTTCAGTGGAGCTCAGGTTCTCATATCAATCACTATTCTAATTTCAAGCCCAACACTCTATTAAGGTTCTCATTTGCAATAGCTTCTTAACTAGTTCCCTCTGATTCTATTCTCTCCACTCTTGAATCTCTATTCTGTATATTTGACATTTTCATATTCCCAACATGTAGGTCTCGCCATTTCACTCTAGTGCTCAAGAAACTATAGTGATTCCCTATTGATTATAGGATAAATATAAAGTACTCTAGCATTTAAAGTCTTTCACAGTCTGGTTTTTGTTCTTCAACTATTTCAGTCATTTATTTTGAGGTTTTCTTGGAAAAGATACTGGAGAAGTTTGCCATTTCCTTCTCCAGCTCATTTTACAGATGATACTGAAACTTTTACAGAAACAGTTTACAGAAACTGAGGCCACAGGGTTCAATGACTTGCCCAGGGTCACAGAGTTAGTAAGTATCTGAGGTTAGATTTGAAACCAGGAAGATGAGTCTTCCTGACTTAAAGTCTCGCACTTTATATACCTAGGTACTCTACAATCTAGCTTCAATCTATTTTTTCCAGACTGATAGAACATTTATTTCCTTCATACATCCTACATTCCAAAGTTCCTTAATTACTGTTCCACATACAAGATATTCCTTATCTTTCTTCGATGCTTTTGAAAAAATTGTCTCCCCCATGCATGGAATGTTTTCCTTTCTTACCTCCATATCATAGAATTCCTAATATCTTTCAAAGCATAGCTCACATGCCACTTTCTATAGGATTTTCTGAGTTTCTTTGCTTTCACTCCCCCTGAAATTATTTTTATCTTTATTTATCTAAATATTCTAAATCAATAAATATTAAGTGACTATTATGTGCCTGGAATTATGATGGGTGCTAGGAATACAGGGACAGAAATGAAATAGCTCCTGCCCTCAAAGTGCTTACATTTTATTCAGAGAGATCCTCTATAAACATATACATCTTGTTTAGTAATTTTTCATTCAGGTCTGATTCTTCATGACTCCATTTGGAGTTTTCTTGGCAAAGATACTAGAGTGGTTTGCCATTTCCTTCTCCAACTCATTTTGCATGAGGAAACTGGAGCAAAGAGGATTAAGTTACTGACCCAGGCTCATACATCTAGTATATTTCCAATGCCAGATTTGAACTCATTTTCATTTATCCATTTATCCATTCATTTATCTATTTATTTATTTGTTTGTTTATTTATTTTAGATTTTTTATTTTTGTTTTTATTTTGAATGTTTCATGTTCTTTCCCTCTACCCCAAACCCAAATTTGAACTTATAAAGATAAGTTTTCCTGATTCCAGGGCTCAGAACTCTTAAGTACCTACAAAATAAATATATAATAATTTCATGATTGAGACCTCTACAGCTTGGTGATTAAAAAAGACTTAATGAAAGAGGTGGTCTTGTAGCTCAGTTTTTTTTCTTTCTTTTTTTTTTTAAACCCTTAACTTCTGTGTATTGGCTCATAGGTGGAAGAGTGGTAAGGGTGGGCAATGGAGGTCAAGTGATTTGCCCAGGGTCACACAGCTGGGAAGTGTCTGAGGCCAGATTTGAACCTAGGACCTCTCATCTTTAGGTCTGACTCTCAATACACTGAGCTACCCAGCTGCCCCCCGTGTAGCTCAGGTTTGAAGGAAACCAGGTGTTCAAGAGAGGTAAAGAAGCAGTACATCCTAATCACAGGAATTTGGAATGCCATACAGAAAAAACAGAAAGGAAGTTTGGTTGGGTGGTAGGGTGTGAAAAGAGTAATGTATAATTGTTTTATATACTTTTCTGTGCACATTTTATTCCTTCCAGTAGAATGTAAATTCCTTGAAGGCAGGGATTTTTTTTCTTTTTTCTTTGCAGCCCCACCATCAGATACAGTATAGCTGACACATACATTTTCTTTCTTTTTCATTTTAACAGACAAGATAAAAGATTTATTTAATGCCATTCATATATGTATATGCATATCATTTTTATTGACATATAATGCAACAATAATGATTTAAAAAGTTATCTAATCTTCTACCTTGTTAATAGCAATGCCTGCCAAAGGCTACTGTTTATTATCCTATAATGTTGGGATTCATTTCCTTAAATTGTTTTTAAATAATATTTTCCCCAATTTTAAGTAAGATAATTTTTAACATTTGTTCTTTAAATTTTTGAGTTCCAAATTTTCTTCCTCACTCCTTCCCTCCCTTCTTCCCCCTTCCTGAAACAGTAAGCAATTTGATGTAGATTTTATATTACACATGTTTTCCATAATAATAGTCAATATTTATATATAACAGTTTAAAGTTTATAAAACACTTTATGTATTTTACTTCATCACAAAGACCCTGTGAGTTACATTCTATGATTATCTCTGTTTTTTTAAATGAGGGAATAGTGCCTGACAGAAATTTTGACTTGCCCAGGATCACACAGCTAGTAAGGGTCTCAAGAGATGCTAATCCAGATCTCACTGATCCTATGGCTATCATTTCTCCTGGAGTTCCGTAAGGAGCAGTTCTTGGAAAAATTGCCATCCTACTATTATTTTTTAAAAATTGTTCTACAGACAAGATAACTGTTTTTTGTGGTTGAATAAAGAGTTATCCTATCCACTCATTTTTATAGACTCAAAAGCATCCTAGGGACAACTCTAACACTTACAAAGCAACAGGTAAGATACATACACCATATCGTTCAATGTGACATTAATCTCTTCTTTGGGCCTCCACATTTTGGGAACTTCTTTTTTTTATGTAACCTGGAAATTATGAGTATTTCGTAGCTGACAGATGTTTTTAAGATTTTTGTATATTGGTGTAATGTCCAGCTGTTTTGGGCCAAGAGTCCAGTCCATGATAATGGTTTGGTTCAAGAACTATTCCTTAATTGAGTTTTTACATGCCATTTTGAGGTTTCTGTCTATAATATACAATTTTTAAGATCTGTTGTCTGTCAGGTCATGTGAGATAGCAAACTTCTGATGAATAATTCTAGCTGTAACACTTTGTTAGGTATTCAGAAGGTGCTTAATTTTTAGAGCCTGTAGTAATGTATTTCATTTTCTCTATCATTTCCTTTCATATTCTATATTGGTTGCTAAGATTAGGATCCTTCAGCATAATCCTTCTATAATTTCTAGTGAGAAAGACTTGGTATTGAATTACCGTCATAAACATACTGTTTCCCACAAAAATCTGTATAACTCAGCCATTTTCAACTTCCTTTTTGCCTGAGCTCATGCAGATGTCACCTATGGATTTTTTTTTATTTTCTTCTTGGAGGAAAGACTTTCATTTCATCTAGAAGTCAGTTACTTTTGGTTATACTCAACAAAGCCAACAGCATGTGCCTATTATTATTCTTGACTATTATTTTCTGAATATGTCTGTTGGTTTCAAAAATATTTGTGGAGAAAAGAAGTAAACATTTATAATGACTGCTATGATTTAGGCATTGTACTAATTGCTTTACAAATATCTCAACTGATCCTCCCAAATATGAAATATAGGTATTATTTCCCCCATTTTACAGTTAAAGAAACTCAGGCAAACAGAAGTCAAGTGTCTTATCCAGAGTCATATTAGGGTTTGGAGTCATATTTGAACTCAGGTCTTCCAAATTTCTCCAAAGTTCTCTCCACTGAATCACCTAGCAGTCTTTGTTCATTTTAATTACTTTGTGCTCTAAGAATTTCTCCTTCCCTCTCTCCTTCCTTCCCCTCCCTCTTTGTCTGTTTCTCTCTCTGTCTCTGTCTCTCTCTCTCCACCTACTTATCATGGTAAGTATTTTGTAAATTATTATTGACTATCCTCTATTTCTATTCATCTATTTTTGGCTTAGATCTAAAACTAAAATAAAAATAAATTATTTTTTTGAGGAACAGAAATATAATTATAGATTACAGCTGGAAGGGGCCTTAGGAAACCATTTAGTCCAAATGCTATGTTTATAGATGAGGAAAATGAGGCCTAGAGTGGGGAAGTAATTTGCCCAAGGTCATATGGGTAATAAGTGACATAGCCAAGATTCAAATCTAGAACCTATTATTCTAAATAAAGTTCTGTTTCCATTGTATTATGCTGCCTCCTCACATTCTTTCCAAGGGAGGATAAATCTTAATGTGACTTGAAAAAATATTAGGCAATTTTCTTTCTGAGTTTGGGGTACAGATAGAAGGAAGGCCCAGGAGTAGAGAAAGTTTCAGAATGACAGATCTGCCTTCCTTCTTGAATATTTAGATTCACTTGGAATGGTTTCAAATTATTTAATAGAAATTATTTAACCCTGAACCTGTGACTTAATTGCTTTCTACAATTCTTGTCAATTTTTTGACTCAAGGCCATTTCTTAAGGAGAGCTGTATAGCAAAGTTCTTAACCTCCTCCATTTGAAAATGTGGGTTTAAAAATGGTAGCAATCAGTCAACATTTATTGAGTGACCATGTGTGGCAGGACAACATTAAATGAATTCTAAATGAGGAAAGAGAGGTGGAGGGAGCTATCATAACAGGTATATGAGAGTGTTTTGTTACCTTCCTATGACCTACCTAGCCTAGGGCATGGGAATGACCTAGTTTTATTCCTGAAGAAGAATCTCTTTGAAACAATAATGTATAGACTTGTAAAGTAATAGTTAGCAAGGCCCACTTAGAGTATTATCAAAATTTGAAAGATTAGGAGGTTTGCTGCCACACTAGCTGTACAACACTCTTTGATTTAAATGGATATTTTAGTTCAGTTTAATTTCTTGGATAGCTAGATATCCAAATGCTGGTATTAGTGTACTAGTTAAGCATCTAAAAGCTGCCCCAAAACAAGGCAAAAATCTGCTAGTCAAGAAAGTCTCTTCCAAATGGGTCCCTCCAATGTTGGAGCTGCCTTATTTATTTATTTATTTTACTGATTAGATTTTGCTTGTCTTTATAGTTTGAATTCAGATGCCATTGCCATTCAACAGTAAGGAAGGTTAGGAAATCATTAGAGGAGGACGAAGGAAAAGCTAGAAAGTAATCTAAAGAATTCATACCAAGATTAAGAGATGAATCTACATGAGATGACAATGACTTGTAGGAAATGAAAATATTTTTACCAGCAAAACAGAAAACTTAGAAATATAATAAATGTTTTCAAATATCAGCCTTCTTACTAGTTTCGCTTCATAACATTTCTCTTTCAACTCTGCTTCTTTGTTGGACAACTTTGATGCTGGAAATGTGTTTCTACTTGACCACTATCTTGTCAAATCTCTAACATCTTTCAAGACCTTGTTCAAGAGTCACTGGCTCCTGAAGGCCTTTCCTAATCCATGTAGTGGTTAGGGCTTTACCATCTCTTCTGGAATTTATTTTATTACTTTGCTTATATTTTCTATTGACTCATCTATATACAGATTGTCTCTCTACACCCACCCAGTACAATGAATGGAAGCTTCTTGAGAGTAGGGGCTGTTTCCATATTGTCTTCCTATCCTCAATGCCTAGCCTTGACTTGCAAAAATAGTTGCCCAATTCATTTGTTGAATGAATTTTTATAGACAGTGTCATGTGGATTCATAATTTTAACATAACTTATTTTTGTGACCTTACTTTCTATAATGAGGGTCATTAGGAAAGAAAGGGATTTAGTTTTTAGCTAGATCAGGAATAATTTCTTAATAATTAGTGCTATTCAAAAATAGGTTGGGCTACTGTCTGTGTTAGAGTTCTCTTTTACTTTTGGTATGCAAGTAGAGCTTGGATACCCACTTGTTGGAGAGGGAATTTCTATATCAGATGGTTGGAAAAGATGAACTTTAAGATGCTATGAATTCATCATTTCGTCTATGATCAATTCACACATGCAGATGGATTTCTTCTTTGTCCTATCAATTTGTATATACCTAGGTAGACAATAATAATATTATCATCTTGAGCATATTTTTCAGTTTTAGTCATCTGTCCCTTTTTGGAGCTTCCAAGCTATGTTACTATGTTCTCAGTCTCAGTGGAATTCTGTAAAATGAATCCCCTAGCCAGTAGAGGGTTTCCTGTATTATCCAGAATATGCCATCCAAATACCCCCAAAACACTTAGCTTTTGTTTCTACTCCCTTCTTTCAGGTAAGCAAAGATAAATGCTCTCAGATAAGCAGGAGTCAGGGGATTCCAGAGTTCTTGCAGGAAATAACTGGGGCAAAATATAAATTAGAGGTAGAGCAACAGCTTTGGTAGCATGCATAGAAAGACTTCTAACACCATTTGGACCATTGGAGCTAAAACAACTTATAAAAGAAATACTCGTGATAAAGACATAATATGCCTACCTCATTTGAGAGAAATAAATTACCCCAATTCCCCAAAGCTTTCTGCTATTAGTAACAGGCCTGTCTTTGGGGAAACAAGCTTTAACCACCTTGATCCATTTAAATGGAACATTTACTAATCCCAACATGCTCTGACTGTTAATCTCCCCTGCTTTTTAAATATCTTGCTTATTTTTTGCATTTATTCTGTTGTTGTTCAGTTGTTTCAGTATGTCTAGCCCCTTGTGCTGACTCAAAGTTCTGTTGGCAAAGATATTAGAGTGGTTTTCTATTTCCTTCTCCAGCTCATTTTATAGATGGAGAAACTGAGGCAAACAGGATTAAACAACTTGGTCAGAGTCACACAATTAGTAAGTGTCTGAGGCCAAATTTGAACTCAGAAAAATAAGTCTTCTTGACTCCAGACCCAACACTAATCATTCTAATCAACACCTAGCTTCCCCCATTTATTCAGTATTATATACTTATGTTGTTGTTTCCCTGATAAAAGGTCCTTTAGAGAGGTGATTTTTTGTCTTTTTATCCTCAACACTTAGTACAGCCCCTTGCACATAGAAGTTACTTAATAAATGATGGTCAGTTGATCAATTGATTGACTTCTTGACCATTTTAGTCAGGTTTAGTGATCACAGGCATTAATATTTGCTTTCTATCTAATTATTACACTGCTATGTTTTTCCCTCCCTGGTCATGACTGCTGTGATAAAATAATCCTTTCATGACCATTTTTGTCAACTGTATATTCTTATGGTATATGTGTTATTAGCATATTTAACTAATTGTATATCTGTTAATACAAAGAATGGAGGAGATTTTTGGTAGGTTGCTCAGTGGATAGAGAGCTAGCCCTGGAGTTGGGAGATTCCATGTTCAAATCTGGCCTAGGATACTTCCTGACTATGTGACCCTGGCAAGACATATAACACCCATTGCCAAGGCTTTGTTGTTCTTAAGTCTTAGAACCAAAATATAGTAGTGGTTCTAAGATGGAAGGTAAGGTTTGTTTTTTTTTTTTAATGAAGAATAGTGGAAAGAGACCAAACTTGGAATTTCAGTGATATAGGCGATTCCAAGAAATGGAAAGTCCATCTTCCTATTACATAGTGTAATATTGATTCAGATTGGTAATGATTGGTAATGGAGTCAGAGCAAAGGCTCAAGCTGGCTATCCTAGCAAGGGGGAAGGGTGAGAGTCAATAGAATTCTTTCTCTTCCTCCTCCTGAGGCAGGTGAAGCAGAGGGGTAACAATTTTAACTGAATCCCCTTTAGATCAAGAAACGGAGGCTGTTTAGGCTTCTCTAATCCAGGGCTAAATTGGTAGACAGACAGGCAATAATCCCACTGAGATTAGCAACTTCCACTGTTAAACATGATTTCCCTGAACCCTAAGATAGATAAAGGTTCAGGATGCCTTCTAAATAAAGCAGACTTGCTCTCTGGATAACAACTATTCCAGTGCTTGCTTGGATGAAGATTTTGCTAAGGTAATGTATGCTAATGGTTGGTATAACCCCAGTATAACTTCACACAGGCTCTCAAACTTAACAAGGGAAGGAATTTATTAATTTCCAGAAAACAGGGAAAGAGGAGGTAAATTTTAGGGTTGAGGGTGAGATAAGCTACCTAATTTCTTCAGGATTGTTAGATACACATTCCCCAGAGGGGAATGTGTTTTGTATAACTTAACTTCTATCTCCCTCACAAACTAACTTTTCTCTTAATCTAATGTTATTAAGTTTGAGATGGTGAAGGTAATCTTGATTAAAGATCTATTTAAATTAGAAATTAGTTGAGATATTGCATGTGAGGTATTTTTCCAGTGCACACAGCCTGGTATAATCTGTATGGAGTAAACAGCAAAGTAACTCCCTGCTCCCTGAGGTCAGAGATGAACTAACAAAAAGAGCAATCCTACTCTCCTTCTCAGCCACCTATGAAAACCCCCCATAAGAGTGAGTCCTTGCAAACTGGGAGTCCTGGCTTTTATAGTTTCTTAACTGCCCCAACTGCCCCCTTTCCTGGAGTTCTGGGGGCTCCTGTGGAATTCTATGAGGCAATTTCACCCCACTTAAGATCATGGATGTGTGTCATTTGAAATTATTGTAACCCCTGGAAGACTATGTCTCCCAGGACTCTCTCTGCTACAACTTCCCCTGACACCTCCCACTTCCTTTGGGGGAGGTGTCAGGGAAA
Source organism: Gracilinanus agilis (assembly GCF_016433145.1). Lineage (NCBI taxonomy): Eukaryota > Metazoa > Chordata > Mammalia > Didelphimorphia > Didelphidae > Gracilinanus > Gracilinanus agilis. Next base: position 310,892,043 of record NC_058133.1, read on the forward strand.
GTATAAAGGGAAAGTTTGAGGCATTTTCTCTCTCTCACCCTGAGCTCTGCGCTTGCGCTCTCTCTCTCTCTCTCTCTCTCTCTCTCTCTCTCTCTCTACCCAGGAGGGTCTGCTCTCTCAACCCTGGAAGCAGTGCTCCCTACTCTGAGACCCTGGTCTCTCTCTTGGTGCCTTTTTCCCTTTCTTCCTCCCTCCTAGTTTTCCCTAGACCTTTTCCTTTCTAATTAAAAATAAAGCCTAGCTATTCAAATCCTAAAGTTGCTCTCTGATCATTCACTTTCAACACACATTTTATGGCGACCCTCAGATGGACCTGAACCTGCCTGCCTGAATGCCAGGGTAAGCACGCAAACACCTAAAAAGATCTATTCTGCCTCAGTAAGCACCAAAATGACTAAAAAGAAACCAAAACCATGCTATGATTCTGATTCTGATTCTGATTCTAATTCTGATTCCTGTGATGGCCTTTTCCACTTAAGGGAAGTGCCTACATTAGACATATCTGGGGATGTGATAAATTTAACAAACCATACTCCATTCACTCCTCAAGATATCAAAGAGTTTTAAAAAGATATTCTACATTATAATGATGAACCCATAGCTGTAATGAAAAGGATGGAAGATATATTTTCCCAATACAATCCTTCCTATAAGGATGTGGAAAAATTACTCAAGATCTTCCTGAAAGAAAGAGAGAGAGAGAGAGAGAGAGAGAGAGAGAGAGAGAGAGAGAGAGAGAGAGAGAGAGAATCGTCTCTCATGTAAATAAGGCCCGAGGATGAAATGCAGCACACTGGCCATGTGAGGACCCAAAATGGGATTATAACAATTCAGAGGAATATTTGCAGCTAAATAATGCTAGGACTGCAATATTAAAAGCAATGGAAGAATGTGCAGAATGTCCAGACAACTGGAACAAATTTGATCACCTAACGCAAAATGATGATGAAACTCCCTCTCAGTTTATGGGCAGGCTTATTGAATTGGGAGCTAGATATTTGGACTTGGATTTATCAACAGAACAAGGCATATGACAAATAAGGAGACAGTTTGTAAATAATTCTAGCAGAGTGGTCCAGGATTACTTTAAGATGTATTGTCCCAAATGGCCAGAAATGGATCTGGATGAATTAAGGAAAATAGCTGTGTATGTCACTAAAGGACATAAAGAGACAAAGGTACCAACTAATGACCTATTAGATACCATACAAAAAGAACTGAAATCATTATGAAATAAAATAGAAAAGCAGGAAAGAGGGCATGATACTACACCAATACCACTTGCCCCTTTCCAAGAGTCTAATTATCAATCTCTGACCTGCCAGTTCTGTAACAAGAAGGCCACTTAATGATGAAATTGCAGGAATTTGTTATGGATAATTAGGAATAATAATAATAACAACTATAGAAACAATACTAATTTCAGAAACAATAATTATAGGAATCACAATTTCATGACTGATAACTATAGAAATCGCAATTTCAGGACTGATAATCAGGCAGATAATCCACAACAAGTGACCCCCACAAAAATATCTCCAAAGTAGAGCTCATCCATGCACTAATTAGGGTGCCACTGTTCCTCCATGTGGGGCAGAAGGAGGTGCCTCTTAAACTCTATTAAACTCTAATACTTTTGTTGTTCTGTTGCTATTAACCTATTTCAGTTTTGTCTCCCTTTAAAAATAGCAAAAGAAGATAAAACAGAATTTTGAATACAGTGACTTGTCTATCCCCTTAACTTTATTTGTGCCATCTGGCTTTTGACATGTGCCTTTGTAATGATAATTTGGCAGACTTGATAATTTGGAAGACTTCTACTTTTTGTATTTGAAAGATTTCAGCATATATTATCTGTATTAGGAAACCTGTATGTAGTGAATTGATTCACATTTTGTGCTTTTTGTGAAATTTGTGTATTTTCTTAAATGTATTATTGCTTTTATAACTCCATTGTTTTACCTCATTTGCACTCACACTGTGGATCATGGCTAAGCTAAGAGGAAATGCATCAAAATTCTTAGGTAAGAACCTTTAGTGACATAAATTACAACAAACATATACCTATATTTATATTTTTTTCTCTCATTGTCACTGATTATAGGATATATATATATATATATATGTCTTGAAATCTTAGCACATTTTTTAAATAATTACATGTGCAATTTTTGTATTTGTCCTAAGCACAAGTCATTTATCTAAATTGAAAGAGTTTTTGATTATTAGATTAGTGTAGGTTTAGTGTATCCATTTGTTCTAATTGTAATTGCCTGTCCAAAAGCCTTAGACTATTGAAACTGCCATTGGTATTTGGCTATTATGGGATTTATTACATATGTCTGATTCAACAAAATGGGATCATTAAAGGAGTACAGATTTCATCAATATAGTGCCAAAGAAGTATATACTTGCATGATGCCAAATGAACACACAGGTCAAAAAGAAAACCAATCCTACTAGGATTGCTAAGACTTCCATGCCAATAAAAAGGACTTGTGTGAACATCAAGTTTGCAACGCTTAACATACATTAAGACATAGGACTCTTCGAACCACATTCCTTGTGAAAATTTATATGTCAAGTACATAACAATTGGCTGTTCTGACTCCATATTATATCCCTGAGAAGAAATGATGAAAGAAGAAAAGAAGAAACAATGTAATATCAGACCAATAAATATAAATCTAATCCATTTTCCTAACTTTCTTACTATGGCAGGTGACTCTGGTTCTGGCTGCTAAGTGGGTAAGTGCATGATATCAGATATGGATTACTTTAATTGGACATTATTCAAAGACCTAGTGTGATTTTCTATTTTTTTTTCTTATCTAGAATTTTTTTCATATAAAATTTTAGGATTGGATGTTTAAAATTTTTCATCCACTACTTATTTCTTTTTGTCCTAAATTTTCTGATAAATTTGATTGTCAGTGCTTCATATACCTCACGCCTCAGCCATGTTTTTCCTGTGTGATTTCATTGTTTCTTTCTATCCTCCTCAGGGGGGAATGTGTTTTTAATTTCATATGGAGAATTTAGGTTGCTTTAGAAAAGTTTACTGCCTCCTGGAATTGAAATGGAGATACCTTTAGAGACCACATGGAAAAAGAATGATCCGGCAGCCCAAGAGAGCAACTGGATGTGCAAAAATTTTGAACATTGGGGGGTTTTAAATTCATTTGTCTGATTTTAAATTCATTTGTTTGTTTTAAAATTCATTTGTTTTGTTAAATTCACTTGTTTTGTTTAAATGAATTTGTTTTATGTATCAATTTTGTTGTGAAAAAAGGGGACTGCCCCCTGAATATTTTTGTAAAAGAAGTGCCATTTGTAAAAATTGTTACCTTTTTCCCTTTGTATTGATGTATTTACCCTTTATTTATTGTAATTGTACATTTATTTATGTTTGTTATGATCCATTGGGGAGATTGGTCTCCCAAATGATCACAGGGGGGAATGTGTCATTTGAAATTATTGTAAGCCCTGGAAGACTACATCTCCCATGATTCTCTTTGCTACAACTTCCCCTGACACCTCCCACTTCCTTTGGGGGAGGTGTCAGGGAAAGTATAAAAGGGAAAGTTTGATGCCTTTTCTCTCTCTCACCCTGAGCTCTGCTCTCTCTCTCAACCCAGGTGGGTCTGTTCTCTTGACCCTGGAAGCAGTGCTCCCTACCCTGAGACCCTGATCTCTTTGGCGCCTTTTCCCCTTTCTTCCTACCTCCTAGTTTTCCCTAGACCTTTCCCTTTTTAATTAAAAATAAATCCTAGCTATTCAAACCATAAAGTTGCTCTCTGATTATTCATTTGAGGGCTCTGATCAATTTCCCCCTGCCAGGGCTGGGACCGCTACCTTCCTTTCCCTTCCTCTACCTTCCTCTCTCCTTTCTCCCATCCAACCCACCATCCTACTTTCATCCCTTCACTTTCAAAACACAGATGTTACAATAGATGAATCTCCCTAAAACACAGATTGGATCATCTTATTAGTCCCTTGCTTAGTAATCTTCAGTGATTCTCTATTGCCCCTAGAATTAAATACAGATTTCTGAGGTTGGAATTTAAAACCCCTAACAATTTCTTTGTACTTATTTTTGTCCTTCACAGTACTTCAGCCACACTATGAAGTCTTCATGTAAGTGCTACGTTTCTTCTTTGTATTTAGAAAGGTCACCAGGCATAGCAGACCAGGATTTTTCTTTGGAGCAAAGATCAGGGTTCATAGATCTCATTCTCCCAGCTATTGACTGTGTGGCCCTAAAGAAACCACTTAATTGCTCCAAGCAACCCTCTAAGGCTATAAATTGCCAACAGTTGGGTAAATGGCATTGATAAAGAGAATTTCCTCATAGAGAGTTCTCAGTGCCAATGAAATCAGAGGCCCAGACAACCAAATTACTTTGTATTCATTTATTTGAGTACAAGGCTATATCTTGCCTATAGAATGTGAGTTCTTTGTGGACAGATTATATTCTTTTCTTTTTATACCCAGTGCCTTGAAGGTAGTGATTAATAAATTTGTTGGATTTAATTAAATTTCTTATATCAATCCAAAAGTTACCTTTAAGCAAACTTCCTTCCTGTAAAATTTATAGGCTATTTTTTAGAAATTAATGCAATATTTAATTTTAATTGATCATACAAAAACTTACATATATCATTTACAAATTGAAATGATTTGCTTCATAAGTTTTTCTGTTCTTGTACACTCTCCATGTCCCTATTCCTGTACCAGCTTATTAAGGTTTTTCTCTCTAGAGATCCCTCAGCCCAAAGAACAGTGGTTTCCAACTAAGGAATTAGGGAATTAGGATATGGGAGCATGGGGGTGGGAAGGAGATTTTGTTCAGGACAGGGAAAAGGATGAAGGAAGGAATTTTATCTGCTTCCTTGAATGTTTTTACCTTAAATTAATTATCAAATCAATTCACAAACTGCTAGTATTTTAATCAATATCTTCATTTTGGGGCCTGTGCTGTAAGAAGTAGGAATGTAGACATGAACTCTGTGGGAACTATAAATATTTAAATACTCCTATAGTAAGGCACTGGTTTATTTGCAGAACTCATCAGTTTGTCAAGATGGCATCTCTGCACAGAAGACAATATTGCTGCTTCCAGGAGAATCTTAATGAGGTGTGAGAGAAATACATGTGCAGACATCCTAGGATTTGTTATGTTTGCCCTACCACATCCTTTCAAGGACCATATTTCCATTGACTGCATGGCTGAAACTATCAGTGTCTTCAAAAGGGCTGAGCCACATTTAGCCATTTTCCTTAGTCACATTTACATCTGTAAGAATGAGATGACTCCTTCACTTATGGCTTCTGGTGAGAGAAGCATGCTGTAAGGGGAAGAGCCATGAGGCCTTCCTCACTTAACAGCATTATTTTGCTCCCTCACATTCCCTAAGCACACACATACATCACACACATCACACATAGAGCTAAGGCCTTAATCTTTTCATTCCTTCTTTTCAGGGTGCCCAGAGAGAATTGTGACTATATCTTTTATTTTTTTAAAACCTTCACTTTCTGCCTCAGTATCAGTTCTAAGACAAAAAGGCATTAGGGCTAGGCAGTTGGGTTAAGTACTTGCCCAGGGTCATGCAGGTAAGAAGTGTCTGAAGCTAGATTTGAAACTCATTTTCTCTGGACTCCAGGCTTAATATCCTATCCATCGAGTCAACTAACTGCCATGGCTATATCTTTTCTCTTCCATCCGCTCAAAGCCTGTGTCTTTCCTATTTAATGGTCCATTGACTAGCACCTTAGTTCCACTTAACCACTGAATATTTAACTTTGCTTTTACCAAGTGATATTTATTTCTTGTGTATAAGAAGAACATACAAACATCTTCACTTTCTAATTCAAGGTATAATGCCCTCTATATCACTTTGGTGAGGTTTAGGAGAAGAAATATTAGACTCATACCTTACCCAACTTACTTCTTAGCATTGGTTTCACCATTTTCATGTTCAAAGGTAAATCATTGCTGGCTTCTGATAGGTCAGAGTTTTGAAGGTGATGCCCACTGTTTCAGATTGCTTCATGTTCTTCAAAGTTCCAATGATAGGCTGGTTGCAGTGCCAAGACTGGATCCCTGGATTTGAGCATTTCTGGAGCTTGTGTTCTAGGAGCTGAGGGTGGAGTTTCTCTTCCCCCTTCCTAGAATGGAAAATAAAGAAATCAAAAGATGAAGAACCCAGGCCCATTTTTCCCAGAGCCTTGGGGAAAAAATGGAGAAAGCTTCATGAAGGCATGGTTCTCTCATCAGAATCCCCAAGTTAGAGTCACCTCAATCCCTCATATGCGAATGAAATTTAAAAGAGATGTCTGGACTTTAGACATTTTTGAAAATACTAACAGTTACAACTATGTAGTCAACAGAGAAAGATTCCTTCCAATGACATGGCAGGTCAAGGAGAATCAGTTATAGGATGTCTTCACATGTACTTTCACATGTTATAATTATTCCACAAATAATTTTCTATAATCTCCCATGTGTAAATGCTGTAGTAGCAGGTAGATGGCATCTTTGCATTGGCACCACACCCCCATTACTCTTCAAATGGCTCTGTGATCTCAACCGTCTGGTCATCTTCTCCAAGAGATTGTTACACATTGTACCACATCTGAGTCTGCCTTTCTTTTGCATCTCTTATGTATATCCTTTACTGATTTTGAAAGAGACAATTTACCTAATATACTGAAGCTGTAGTATGTGCCAGGTAAGAAAGATAGTCTCAGAAGTTAATCAATAAGCATTTATTGTGGTACTAAATTAAAAAGCTAACCCACTGATGAACTTTGCTGTCATTATCAGCTAAAAAATACATTAAAACATGCTTTTTACTATGATATGGAGAAGAGAGAGGATATAACTTCCTCAAATGTCTTTTTCTTTTGGTTCTCTGGAAGTATACCAGTTTTATTTATGTGTTATTTCCTGGAAATGACAACTGATTCAAGAACTCTCAGGGAAAATTCATTTCTAGAGATGATAAAGCCTCATTCAAAAATGAAGGTCAGCAGTGACCAGGTAGACACAATTTCAATCCTTTTTAATCAGAGGCAAAAAATGGATCAAGAATGATGAGATGTGCACCTTTCAGATAGATAAAGAGATTATTGCTTTGATTTCTTTCCATAAGGAGATTTTTTCAGCCTGTGATTAAAATAAAACAGAAAGCGATATTTCAAGGACAAAATCCATCTTTTTATCCAGATGTAGCAACACCTCCTCATTTTAGAACCTATAGCTTTTTTTAATCTAAAAGCAAATTTATAAAAATAAAATGGAATTGAGGTGCAATGAAGAAGCAGCTTAGAATCTCAGAAGTGAAAGAGGCCTCTGAGGCCACTTGGTGCAAATGGTATATGATTACAACTGCCCTCTCCAGTATCCCAGCCAGCAATCATCCAAATTCTGTTTGAAGACCTCTAGTCAGTCTACTATTGGAAGGTTGGAGAATAGACTAAGAATGGTCTAGGAAATTTAAAAAAAAGTATAAAGAATACTACCTTAAATGATGGTTTTTCTATGCCACTATGACTGAAGTCACTAATGATCGTCTGGCCCAAATAATTTTTCTGTAGCCTCTTAATCACTCCCACTCACTGATAAATTTTATTGTCAAGCCATCTTAGTATTCTCTCCATACTCTTCAGGATGAGGGTTTATCTCCATTCTATAATTCAATTTGGCAAATATTTATTAAATGTCCACTATGTTCAAGGCAGCATGAAATATTCTGGAGATTCAAAGTTGAACATGGAGTCATTGCTGCCCTCTAGCAATTTATATCATACTAGGTGTGACAATGAGGTATGGGTACATGAAATTTAGATATTACATGTATATAGGTAGGTAACTATAAAGTAATTTCATGAGGGAGAGAGAACTAACAATTGGGACGGTCTGTAGGAACTGGAACTTTCCATTACAAATCTAGGACTAATCAATTAATAAGCATTTAGTAAGAACCTGTTCTGTACCAAGGTCACAGATTTAAAGCTAGAAGGTACCCTAGAGGCCACATAGCTCAATCCCCTTAATTTATTGATAAGGAACAGACTATAGAGGTTAAATAACTCAACCAAGATCGGAGAATGAATGAATGAAGTAGGATTAGAATGTTCTTCGTGGCTCTAATTTCAACACTCTAACCACTACATCATGTTTTCCCATTTCCTCATATTATATATCGGTGGGGACAATATATTTCAAAGTAGTAAAGTAACTTGTCCAGTCACTTATGTAGTGAGTAATACAGTAAAGACTAGAACTCAGTTTCCAAATTCAGCCCTTTTCCACTATCATACTGCCCTCCACTTCTCTGTTTCTTTTCTTTTTCTAGAGCCTCTCTCAAGACTCTCCCTGACCTCCCATTTCTTCCATAGGAATTGTTTTCATATAAGACAAGTTCTTTGAGGTCAGTGTGGTGAATTTTTTAGAGAACAAGTGCACGAATCACAATGTGAGCCACCCCCACCCCCCCTTTACCCCAGACAGGTGAGAGAGGAAGTGCTCCCATTGGGCCTCTGGGCAGAGGAGTGGTTGATGTGAGAAATTTTCTCAGGCATATGTGGAGAAAGAAAAGGGAGCAGATTCCTCCAGCATGCCCCAAAACTCAGGCCATAGGTTCATGAATATGGTTCAAGGTTCTTGAAGCTTTTAACTTCCTACAATTGGGTTCCCTCTTTATCTTTACTTTCTTCCCCTTAACTTTCCTCTTCCTTCCTGTTTCTTTTAGTAGTAGAAAGTGACCTAGTCCTGGGCAAAATTAAGAGGTAAACACACCTTTTCAAGCAGAGTTACCCTATCTCACCTTCCCTTCATTTTTATACTTGTTTAATTTTTTTTCTGTCCTAAATATGGCAGAGCTTATAATTTTTTCTTTCAGATGCTCCTTGGGTTCTGGTTGCTTGCTGGGTGAAATAAATTTTTTTTGTACTCTTCTGTACTCTGTTCTTTTCCTATTTCTATTTCTATTCCCCATCTGGCTCCCTCTGCTGTGCCAAGATGCATCTGCTTTTTGCCTTTTCTGTTCCCTCTTTATTCTTGATGTGTTCTGCCAGTCTTCTTCCCATCTTGGTCTCCCCCACCCAAGGAAAATATCCTGTTCATTTCTAAATTCTCTCAAATACATTCGTTTATAAAATTTCTAAGGATGATCTACTATAAAAGACAGAACTTTTCCTCACCCACCCACAGTGTTCCAAGTAGTTTTCTTCCCTACCTTCTTAGAAGTTGGAAAGGACTTACTGGTCATCTAGTTCAAACCAGATATATAACAAGGACTATGGTAAAAATGGCAGGGTGCCAAACTTTAAAGGGTATTGATCAGACTTAATCCTTCAGCAGACAGAAAAAACTGATCTTACCACTTAGTTCACAAAATAATTAGTTATAAAAGAAAATACTAGATTACCCATTTTCTTTTGGATACACAGCAGATAGCTACAACCCCTCAGTTCAGCTATATCTTCACAATACATCTCAAAATGAATTTATCTTAAAAAGTTGATTTGAGGGCTTGCCCCACTCAACAGAAATTCTAGTGACATGAAGTCACTCTAAGTTCCTGAATCAACATACAGGGAAGCCAAAATTACTTAGGATAAAATGGCCCAAATAAAAAATAAGAGAATATAAAAGACATAGATATGAGATATTTATTTCTCTCTCTCTGTTATCTCTTTGTTTTTTCTTCCTCTTTTTCTTCTTCCTTCCTTCCTTCTCTTTCCTTCCTTCCTTCCTTCCTTCCTTCCTTCCTTCCTTCCTTCCTTCCTTTCTTCCTTCATTCCTTTCTTCCTTTCTTTTCTGCTTTTGTTTTATTTTTCTTCACTGTTTATATTTGTGGGAGAAATTGAGATATGTTTTCAACAGGCAGACACATATATCTTTTTGAGGTGAAGTATATTAGAGGATGGTGTCTTTTGAAAAGGGTAGGATAGACAAATGTTACCAAGGTGATTTCACTTTTTAGAGAAAAATAACATTTTCTATTATTAATTAATAAATTTATTTTTATATTATTGACAAGTTGTATTTTCTTATATTTTTAACACTTAATTTTTTATCAGTTATATGTAAAAACATTTTGACATTCATTTAAAAAAATTGAATTTCAAATTCTCTCCCTACCTTTCTTCCCCTCTCTTTGAGAATGTAAGCAATGTGATATAGCTAATATATTTCCAGTAATGCAAAGCTTGATTATATTAGCCATGTTTCCAAAGAAAACATAGACCAAAAGAAAGAAAAGGAATGAACGAAATAAAAATATGATTCAATCTGTATTGAATCTAACAGTTCTTTCAGTAGATAGTATTTTCATAAGTCCTTTGGAATTGTCTTGGATCATTGTATTGCCAAGAATAGTTAAATCATTCACTGTAGATCAGTGGTTCCCAAACTTTTTTGGCCTACTGCCCCCTTTCCAGAAAAAAATATTACTTAGCGCCTCCTGTCACATACTATCACTGCCCTCTTACAGTTATTCACCATCCCCAAATGCATCTGTGGCCATCACCATCCCCCCTGGATCACTGCAGCACCCACCAGGGGGCAGTGGAGCCCACTTTGGGAATCTACAATATGATTGTTACTGGGTACAATGTTCTGTTCTCTTCTGTTCATGTAAGTCTTCTTAGGTTTTTCTGAAAATATCCTGGTCATCATTTTTTATAACCCGGTTTTATTCCATCATGGTATTAACTATACCATCATTAATGGGCATCTTCCCCAGTTTCCAATTCTTTGCCAACACAAAAAGAGCTGCTATAAATTTTTATCTATAGATCTGAGGTAAAATTTTCCACACTCCTAATTTGATATAATTTTACAAAATGACTAAAGCATGATTTGATCTTACATCAATATATGGTGTGAGATATTGGCCTGTATCTAGTTTTCTGTTAACGTGTTTTCCAGTCTTCCCATCAATTTTTGTTCAATAGTGTGTTCTTGTCTTAAAAGCTTGGTCTTTGGGTTTTTAAAACACTAGATTTTTATAGTCATTTACTACTTGTTATGTACCTAATCAATTTCACTTATCAGTCACTCTTAACCAGTGCCAGATTATTTTAATGATTACTATTTTGTAATACAGTTTGAGATCTGATACTGCTAGGTCACCTTCCTTCACATTTTTTTCCTTTGATTCCCTTGATATTCTTGCTCTCTAAAATAAACTTCTGATATTTAGGTCAAAATGTCTCTTTTATTCTGTTGACTTTGCATACCCATTAAACAATATTTTCCCAATTGTTTACATTTGGTTTTATTTGTATAAAAAGTGTTTTGCAATTGGGTTCATATGGTTCTAGGGTTTGTCTTGTCAGGAAGATTCCCAAGTATTTTATATTGTCTGCAATTATTTTAAATGGGGTTTCTCTTTCTATCTCTTGCTGCTGGACCTTATTGGTAACATTTAAAAAGGCTGTTAATTAATATCAGTTTATTTTATATCTTGCAACTTTGTGAAGTGGTTAATTATTTCAACCATTTTTAAAGTTGATTCTCTAGGATTCTCTAAATATACCATCATATCATCTATAAATAATGATAAATTTGTTTCCTTATTGTCTATTCCAATTCCTTCAATTTACTTTTTCTTATTTCAATTCCTTGAATTTCAACCAGAATATTGAATAATAACAATGATAATGGCATCCTTGTTTCATCCCTGATCTTTTTAGGATGGCTACTAGTTTATCCCCATTACAGATAATGTTTTGATGATGGTTTTAGATTGATACTAATTATCATTTTAAGGCAAGATGCACTCATTCCTGTGTTTTATAGTGTTTTCAGTAGGAATGAGTGCTGTTTTATCAAAAGCTTTTTCTTACATTTATTGAGATAATAGAGTTTTTATTTGTTTTAATGCTGATCTGATCAATTATACCAATAATTTTCCTAATATTGAAAATTACTGCATTGCTGGTATAAATCTCACCTGATCACAGTGTATGATATTTGTAATATATTGCTGTGATCTCCTTGCTGGCATTTTATTTAAAATTATTGCATCAATATTCATTAGCAAAATTAGTCTATATTTTTTCTTTTTTTTTTCTTTTCTTGGCTAGGTATCAGGACCACTTTTGTGTCATAAAAGGAATTTGGTAGGATTCCTTCTTTACGTATTTTCCCAAATAGTTTATATAGCATTGAAATTAATTGTTCTTTAAATATTTGATAGAATTAAGTTGTGAATCCATTTGGCACTGGGGAATTTTTTCTTTTAGGGAGCTCTTTGATGGCTTGCTACCTTTCTTTTTCTCTGATAAAGTTATTTAAGTAATTATTATAAATTATTATAAACTCAATGCATCTCTTTTCTCCACCTGTTTTAGTGGGGGCGGGGGCAAAATAAGTATTATGTCTTTAGAAAATTGCCTTTACATTGTCCTAATAATTGATTTCATATCAGTACTTAATACACTGTGGAAAAATGTCTAAATTTGTATATCATATAATTTGTCATCATCATTCACATAATATCACCATTCACTTTTGTGTGAGCTATAAAAATAGCATTGAAATGTTAGTTTCAAGATGTCACTGGTATTCTATTTCCTCTTCTGTTAATCTGGACAATTAATGTTTTTGTAAATATTCATTCATTCCTCTTGGGGTTTTAGATTTATTAACATATAATTCGGTAAAAGTTCCTAAAAATTGCTTTAATTTCTTCTTCATTGGTGGCAAATTCACCTCCTTCATTTTTGATGCTATTTTGGTTTTATTATTGCTTTTAAAAATTTAATTAATCAATGGCCTTTCTTTTTTATTTGTTTTTTTTCTCCCACAAAACCAGCCCCTACTTTTATTTAGTAAAGGTGGTTTTAAATCCTCCCCCCCTTTTTAAGATGCATGTCTATTTATTGATTTTTCTTTGACTATTTTATTGATATAAGCATTTAAAGATATACATTTTCCTCTACGTATTGCTTTGATTGCATCCCATAAATTTTGGTATATTGTCTCATTGTTGTCATTCTCTTTAATGAAATTATTAGTGTTTCTTTGATTTACTCTTTGACTCACTCATCTTTAGTATGATATTATTTACTTATAATATTAATTTTTAATTTTTCCATGGCCCTTTTTTGTTTTTTATTTCTATGGTCCCAATTATATTGCATATAATTTTCATTACATTATGGTATGAGAAGGATGCATTTAATATTTCTCCTTTTCTGCATTTGGGAGGTTTTTATAACCTATTATGTTGTCAATTTTTGTGAAACTGTGATGCACAGTTGAGAAAAAGATAAACTTCTTTCTATTTCCATTCATTTTTCTAAGGTCTGTCAGTCAACATTTTCTTTAAGATTTTGGATGAGATGTGTTATGTTGATGTTATTAGCTGATAAAGAGATGACCCAACATCCTAAGATGGTATGAGGACCTGAGCTGAGTGAGAATGAGAATGCCTAGGTGAACACCAAGTTGTGGTAGTGAACCCCAAGACCCCACAGAGATATTTGAAACTCAACTAAACATACAGTTCCAACACAACAGTGTCACAGGAATAAGTGATCAGATAAGAAGCTGTTGGATTAGATCACACTGCTTCTTTGATTGCTTATCCTGGTTTCAAAGCTGATGGATAACACTATTGACTGCTACTTAACTTTAGTTTTAACAATTCCTTTCCCTCAGATACCCAAGGATATAATCAATGGTCCTTAGGGCAATGATGACATTCACCTAAGTAATTTTAGAATTTAATAATAACAAACTTAGGCAAAGGGAACAGGTTTGAAGGAAATAGGTGTCAGGAAAGCTTGACTAAAACTACTGATGATTAGGTGTTGTTAATTAAAGGTAATCAGGTTTGAGACTTTCAGCTGGAGAGGTCTGTCCTCTCTGTTGCAACCTGGCTAGGCCAGGCACCTTGGCCTGAATGAGATTGTTTTGAGTATTGATGTTACTTCTTCCTTGATGTTCAGTTGATTGAATATATAGCACAGCTTTACACAGAAGTTGAAGGTGTGGTAGCTATTAAAACAGGATGCAAGTAACCTAATTTGATTTGGTTTGGCCTACCCAAATGCCAACCAATCATCCAAGTCCCTTCTCAGGATTGAGAGAGTTTCTTGTTCAAATTTCTCCCTTTTATAGTCCTGCCAGTAACTGCTTCTCCTTGCTGGCTCATGGCAATCTAGGTAAGTTCCAAATTCTAAACTGCTGAGTGTCACTCATCCTACTCTCCATTATGCATATCAGAAATGATATTACAGAAGCTATTTGTGCATATATTTTGTATTGATATTACTTCATTGTCTATCATACCTTTTAGCAAAATGTAGCTTCTTTGCTTATCTCTTTTAATCAGGCCTATTTTAGACTTAGTGTAATAAATTGGGCTTAAAGAATTACTAAGACATTAAATCTCTACTAGAGATTTGGAAGGGGGAAATGAATTCTAAAGATTATTTTATTTTAGGTTTGATCAATTTCCAAACTGAATTTTTACCTTTTTTGCATTTCAAAAAAGATTTCATGTCCATAAAATAAGTATCTGGAGCTCTTTTACTTTTCTAATAATAATAGCTTAAAGTATACCTTCTTATATGTTTCTTATGATCATTTTAACTTTTATATTCCATAAGTATATCAAATTGAATATATCAAAAATTGAATTTATCATCTTCCTTTCAAAACCCATCTAATCCAAAATTTCTAACTAATATTGATGTCACTATTATTTCTTCTCCTTGCATACTGATTTTCAAAAACGTGTCTTTGATTTGTCCTCCCTCTTGATTCACATATTTACTATCAATTGATTGAACTTTTTCAATATTGTGTCTCTCGCTTGGATTCCTTCTCTTCCATTCATTCTGTCATGGCCCTAGTTTGGGCATGAAATACTTCTCTGCAATATTGCAACAGTTTTCTATCTTGTCTCCTCTTTAATCTCACCCTTCTCCAATCAATTCATTTCCATACCAAATAGAGTATGCTTTCCTACTGCTTTCCTTTCTGCTTTCCTAAAGCAGAAAATATCATGTCCATTCGTTGCTCAAAACTCTTAATGACCCCACAGAGTGTACCAAATAAAATGCAATTTTTTGGTCTGGCATACAAGGACTTCCAAAATTTGGTTCCAATCTGAATTTCCATCCTTAATTCTTAGTATTCACAATAGTCTAAGCTTTAGCAAATTCACAATTCCAATCATTCTGTAATCTCTTACCTCTGCATATTGTACAAAATTCCTAGTTTAATTCCTCTCAAGACCCAGGTCAGGTATTAGTTCCTCTGTAACATTTTCTCTGATAACTCCAGCAAAAAGCTGTATCTCTTTCTTTATATATGCATTTAATCCTATTTTAATCAGCATTATAGAGCTTTATAATTATAAAGCCCCAGTCTTTCTTTTAGGGCACCTAGGTGTCACAGTAGATAGAATGCTAGGCTTGGAGTTAGGAAGATATCTTCCTGAGTTCGAATTGGGCCTCAGACACTTATTAGCTGTAGGACCCTGGGCAAGTCACTTAACCTTCATTTACATTTCTATTTCTGTTCTGTTCCTCAGTTTCCCTATCTGAAAAAATTGGGGAAGGAGCTAAACTCAATGACTTCTAAAGTCTTTTTCAACTGAAATCCTCCACTTCCATAACTATTAAAGTATATGCTGTTGTTAATTTTTGAAATATTGTATCAGTTGTTAAAAATCCAGTTAATAAGAATATTTAAGGATGTCTCATTTTCACTAGAACATGTAAAATGCAAGAAGTTTGATATGTTTTATTGACTTGAGGAGTTTTACTTTTTCCCATTTAAAAAATTACTAAAGATGTTGGCCTTGTAATTTCATCCATTAAAATAGATAAAATAGATAGACAGGCATAGAAATAGATAGATATGTTTATCTATATTTATTTCTATACCTAGCTATTCATCTCTCTATAAAAATATATATAGGGAAAGAATGCTGATAATTTTTTTAGATATGATGCTTGAGATATTTGTGTTGATTAAATGAGAAGGAATTGGCTTAGAGGATAATTTTTGTTATGGTAAATGAAAATATTTGATTGTTCTTTTAACTGGATGTTTAATAATAGAAACTGTTCTAATAGTGAAGACCTTTACTTATTTTAGCAGTACCCAGTGGCAATGAAAAGATTTGTCATGATTTTGTATTCACATTAACATTGGTCCCTTGCCCAGTCCTTTAAAATAATGTACATATTGATTTCATAATTATGAAAACAAACCTAGAATGTAACAGATGAACAGACTGGTCAAAATATCAGTTCCATATAATGTACCGTCTAGGTCTTTTCTGGCTCTACATCAACATGATTTGTGATGGGCATTACAGATTGTGTGAAAGTTTTAGATTTATATAGTATAAATATGAAATACTCTCTAGACCATGAAAAAATTAATCCAAAACTTATCATCAAACTCTTAGTGTCTTAATTCCATGCTATTCCATGCTATTGCATTACATTACATTACATTTTCTCCCATAATATACCTTTTCTGACCTATCACTCCTTATACAAGTCCACAAATATTAAAGACTGCCTATAAGTAAGGCACTTTGAATGATACTTCTAATTCAAATGAAGTACAGTACTACCTGCAAAATCCTAAAACCCTTGCATATAGTTGTTAGCAATATAGATTATAACAAAAAAAGAGATTGAAGCTATTTAAAAAGATAAAATTGGTGCCTTTATACATAAAATTGAAATATTTCTTCACAAACCAAATATATCAAGGATAAAAAAAGGAATCAATTGAATGGGAAAATTAATTTTCATTAATAATGTTTTGGTACAGAGATATGTAAAATTAACAGAACTATTTAATATCATAAGTCATTTAAAAGCCAATACCTAAAAAGAATTCCAAGCTATTAATAATAATTATCTAAATGAATAATTAAGAAAATGCAAATCAAGATAACCCTAAGATTTTACTTTACATCCTGAAAATTGACAAAGATGATGAAAATGAAAATAATCAATGTAGAAGGTTGCGTGGAGAGATAGGAATACGAGTTTATTGTTGGTGGAATGATAGATTAACACAATCATTTTGGAAAGCAATTTGTAATTATCCAAATAGAATGACTAAAATATTCATATTGATGCAAGTAAATTATTATCTGATATATCCCAAGGAAAGTATTGATAGAAATAAAGTTCTCATATACATCAAAATATACACGATAGCATATTTTTTGATAGTAATTGAACACAAACTAGATGACCATTGATTGGAGAATAGATAAAGAAATTGTACATGAATCCAGTGGAATGTAATATAAATGTTATAAGAAATGATGAACATGATGAATACAAAGAAGCACAGAAAAATGTGTATGAACTGATGCAGGATGAAATAAACAGAAATAATAAAACAACATATAGAGCGACTACAACATTGCAAATGGAAAGAATAAACAGAAAAAAACTCCAAATGAATTCTTTAAAGAGAGGAAAAGAGGAGAAAAAATCTCTTTCTTTTCCCCCTCTTTTTGAGGAGAATGATCAGATTTTAGACTTCCCTGGGGCAACTGACTAGTGTCTCCAGAACAGCAGCATCTACACAAGGATCCAAGGAAAAAATATACTGAGAAAAAATGTCTTTGGGATGCCACAAGATATCAAAGTGAAAGCTATGTTATACTTAAGAAGAGCATTATGGGGGAAGAAAGAGACATCTATAACCAGAAAATATGACTTATTCCTTTGCCTCATGTGTTCCTCAAGCCTGAACTCACTTTTCTCTGCACTCTGCATGTACTTATGGGAAATGCCCTAGATTTTGAGGTGTATGTTTTATAGCTACTCTTTTTATAATAGGCAAGTTTATTAAATACCTTTTTCTAAAAGCTAATTAACTTTGACTGGATAATTGATATCAACTGATAATGAAGAGTACTCTAGGGGGTTTCATGAGCTATAGTATTAGAGAAACAAAACTTCAACATCTTCAGGTTACCCCTAGAAACCTGGCAAAAGAACTATTCAACTTCCCTGTGAGGGTCTGATCTGCCAGTGTGAGTGGGTTTTGGGAGAGTGAATCTGCAAATCTTTGCTCCAATTATATCATAACAAAACAGGTATCACCAGATATAGGAAAGAGATTCATTCTGCTTTTTGTCACTGGTACTCTCAGCTCCATGTCACACAATAATATACTTCTAACTAGTTAGGTTCGCCTAAAAAGTATCTTCATGCGTAAACCTGATTAGATAAAATAAGAGATGAAATCAAGGTGTTTCTAAAATCTAAAGAAAGGAAAATTGAAAGCTCCAAGTCATTGAAAAGCTTTACCTAATGTAAATTCCAGGAATTATACATAAAATAATAAAATTGATTATAAGTGATTTTGAATAGGTGGATGAACAATTCCAAAAAAAGTCATTTTTGAATATGACAGCATGAATTCAACTAGCAGACCAATTATACTAAAATAATAAATTTAAAAGATATTTAAAAGATATCTATTACAGCTATCATGAATGAACATATCTCAAAGAGTTTGACAGAAAGTGTGAAAACACTGTTGGTCTTACACAGAGTTGTATATTTGGAGGCCATTACCTTAGAACAGTGATGGACAAACTACGGACTGTGGGCCAGATGCAGCCCCCTGAAATGTTCTATCTGGCTGCATGATATTATTCCTAATCTGATGAATACAATGAGTAGGATACAATACAATGAAACTTCGAAAGAGCTGCCTTAGAAACAGACTGATAGATGAGCATTTCCTTTCCTTTGGCCCCTTCTTTAAAAAGTTTGCCCATCACTGCCTTAGAAGATTAGGTAGAATTACTAAAGGAAAAGCATTAAACACCATCATGACAGAAATGACTACACATAACTATTGAAGAAAGGCATTGGAAGATTACTTCAATATTGTGTCTACTTGATAGTAGAAAAACTTGATACCATTAATTTATAGGCACCATTTTAAATTCCCTTAATTTTGAAGCAATAATTTCAAGAGATATAAGAAGTCAAAGAAGTTCAGAAAACAAAATAAAAAATTCAACATCAATCAAAAACTTTACTACAGAGGATTAAATCAGAAACAGGAACAACCAACAAAGAATGGGGATGTGGAAAATTTCTAGGTATCTATAGGATTATGGAAATCCCAAACAACACAAATCCAAGTAGGATCAAAGAAAAATAAAAAGAATAAGTACTATTAATACTAGAATGACAAACCAGATAAGTCAAAGGAACTGGCAAATTCTAAGTTCTTTGTAATATCAGAATACATTTTGCCAAGATAAGATGTACCATTATTGACTAAAAAGTGTGACAGTGGTGTATGAATCACAAACAAGGTACTTTGACAGTTCCTCTTCCTTGTAAGCCTGATACTTTTCTTAACAGAAGACAATATATACCTTTTATCCAAATATAAGAACAGTAGTGACCCTTAGAAGTGTATTATGAGATTGTATAGTTTATGCAAAGTTTTCAAGGCTTGCATTATTAAAAAAAAAACCTCTAAACACACATTAAAAAACAAAACATTTCCTGAGAAGAAAAAAGGATTTTTCTTTTAAAGAGCAATTTAAAGATCAGTTGAATAGTATTTTTTTTCCAGTTTGGTAATTACTGAACCAGATGCCTGCACATGGAATGCCATTTAATCTTCCTTTGTTAATTATTATAAAATGTTAGATTCAGGCCTGCACTTATAGCTTTGTAATATACTTCAAAACTGACCCAATATGGTGAGGATGTTAGAGTATTTTATATCTATATGGGAAAAATGTTCTTTACATAGAACACTATGTTAACATGATAATGTCAAGAGCAACAGATAAAAAAATGTGAAATATTTCAGGTAAATATTTTTAACCCATTATGGTTATGATTAGCTTTAAATATATCATCACTTCCCTACAAAGAAGTAAATATGAATTTCAAATTGAAAAGAGAGTAAAAATAAAATATATTTAAGCTCTTCATCTTAAAGACTCATGTTCTAATAATATCAAAATATCCTTTGTACTCAATGAATATAAAATTATGTGCATCAAAAAATATGTCAAAATGAATAAATGCATGACCCTTATAAAACCTAGGTCTCCTCTAGTCAAGATATATTGACAATAAAAGTACTAAGGAGGCTAAATAAAACCAAAAGTAGAATGTATTAATTATAGACAAAGGCTTCATTCCAGATTGTCAAGAATATTCTGAAGTTCAAATTACACAAAATATTGCAAATAAATAGAGAGTAATTAATTCCGCAATACGAAAATTAAATTATATGTAAAAATTTACTTAAATCAAAAGAGGGAAAAAATGAAAATATTCAAGGAATTGAAAATCTCTATTTAACACAAACTCCAGAAATGCTACTTAATTATGAAATGGAAGTTAAAAATAATGTTGACATCTTGATTGTATTTGAATGACAGATGGGTACACTTAGAATGGAATTCCAAGAACTCTTTTAGAGTTTGAGGTCAACACTTCCTGGTTAAGATGGCGGCTGAGTAAAAAGCAGCTGCTTAACCTCTCCTAACCAAAACATATAGGACTCATCAAGAAGACATAAAAACAAATCTAGAGGAACGAAGGGACTCCACAACAGGGCACAGCATTGAAGGTACATAGAATTGGGGCATTTCCATGCTATAAGGGGGTGAAATAGCTCTCATTAAAACACAAGTTGAGCAACCCCCTCCCCCACCCCACACCACCAACAGTGCCAAAGCCTGCGCACAAGAGCTAGAGCAAGCTTGGGGCACCCATTAAGTCCTTGGCAGCTACCTGGGGTCACCAGGGCCTGCTACTGACAGCAGCAAGACTTAAAACCCCAAGAGGCTAAAGAACACGTGCGGACTTTGAACGCAGACCCTGAGAGCAGGCTCAAGCACAGGCTCTTGAGTCATGGATCCTGAGCACAGGAGTGGACCTTGAGTGAGGACCCAGTGCAGAGGGGTGCACGACTGTGGAAGCAGTGCCCTGAAACTATTAAAGGAGCCTCAGACAGAGGAACAAACAAGGGGGCCACCAGGAGGCTTGACCCTGAGAACAACAACATCTGAGACTTCAGGAGCCTAAAGAGTACAAACAGACTCTTGGTGTGAGGAAAAATCTGAGAGGGCACAGGGTAACAATGGCAAGCCATTCTCAAGAACCCCAAAAGAGAAAGATCATCAAGAAGAAATCTGTAACACTGGACAACTTTTACACAGAGAAAGTCCAGACAGCAGAGCAAACAGCAGAGGAGAACAAACAAGTAATCACATCCAAACCTTCCCAAAATAATGNAGGACTAAATGGAAAGTTTGATATCCAACCACAAAAATCAAGAGAAACATGAAAAGGAAAATAAGAAACAGAGGGGAAAGAAAGAAGACTCATAATTTTAAAATTGCCACTTTAAGGGCTTCAATAAGATCTAATTATCTGTATTCCTATGTGGAGAAATGCTATGTATAATTCTCTGTAGTAAACTCTATTCACTATTATAGTATTCACTATTATAGTAATCAGAAGAATAATTCATAGGGAGAGGATGGAATACTAAATGGTCTAAGATGACATGGGGGGGTGGTAAAGAGGGGGTTGAATAGTAGGGGACACCAAGAGAAACTTGAGTGAATAAGAAAAATAGGATATTCTATTACACACAAAGAAGGCATGGGAAGGGGAGGGGACAAATACTACAATAAGAAGGAGAGGAAGAGAGCATTAAGAGGTAATATTTAAACCTTACTCTCAGTGTAATCAACCCAGAGAGGGAAGAGTAGCTATATTATCCATTGGGATATAAAACTCTATCTAACCCTACTGAGAAAGTCAGAAGGGATAAACCAAGGGGAGCAGGGGAGTGGGGAAATCAAAAAAAGGGAGGGGAGGAGAAGGGGGAGGGAATTAATTAGGCCTTTAAAATAAAAAGAGGGGAATAATAAGGGAGGGGGTAGAAAGGGAAGTTAATCAAGAGAGGGGAGAAGGGATACCTTTAATGCAAACCACTGGTTTAAAAGGAAATAGTGTAAGAAGAAGGGGTAGCACTAGGGGAGGATACAAAAATGTCAGGGAATACACAACTGATAATTATAACTCTGAATATGAATGGGATGAACTCACTCATAAAATGGAAGCAAATAGCAGAGTGGATTAGAAATCAAAATCCTACCATAGATTGTCTACAAGAAACACATAGGAGGTGAGTGGACATACACAAGTTTAAAGTTAAGGGCTTGAGCAAAATCTTTTGGGTGTCAAATGAGAAAAAGAAAGCAGGAGTGTCTATTATGAGTTCTGACAAAGCCAAAGTAAAAATAGATATGATTAAAAAAG
This sequence comes from Gracilinanus agilis, assembly GCF_016433145.1. Lineage (NCBI taxonomy): Eukaryota > Metazoa > Chordata > Mammalia > Didelphimorphia > Didelphidae > Gracilinanus > Gracilinanus agilis. The sequence goes on from NC_058133.1 coordinate 310,914,375, forward strand.
TCAGGGAAGGTCATTACATCCTGATTAAAGGCAGTATAGACAATGAGGAAATAACACTGCTCAATATGTATGACTAAGTGGCATAGCATCCAAATTCATAAAGGAGAAACTGACAGAGCTCAAGAAGGAAATAGATAGTAAAACCATAATAGTGGGGGATCTAAATAGTCCTCTTTCAGATCTAGATAAATCAAACCAAAAAATAAATAAGAAAGAAGTAAGAGAGGTGAAGTCCTAGAAAAATTAGATTTAATAGATATGTGGAAAAAAATATATAGAGACAAAAATGAATACACCTTTCTTTTCAAATGTACATAGTACATTCACAAAGATTGACCGTGTAATAGGGCATAGAAACATTGCAAACAAATGCAAAAGAGCAGAAATAATAAATATAAACTTCTCAGATCATAATGCAATAAAAATAATAATTAGTAATGGCACCTGGACAGGCAAATCAAAAACTAACTGGTAATTAAATAATATGATTCTCCAAAACCAATTAGTCAAAGAAGAAATCATAGAAAAAATCAACAATTTCATTGAAAAGAATGACAATGATGAGACATCCTACCAAACTCTGTGGGATGCAGCCAAGGCAGTATTCAGGGGGAATTTATATCCTTGAGAGCATATATTAACAAATTAGGGAGGGCAGGGATTAATGAATTGGGCATGCAACTCAAAAAATTAGAAAGCAAGGAAATTAAAAATCCCCAGATGAAAACTAAATTAGAAATACTAAAAATCAAGGGAGAAATTAATAAAATTGAAAGTAAAAGAACTATTGAATTAATAAATAAGACTAGAAGCTGGTATTTTGAAAAAACAGATAAAATAGACAAAGTACTGGTCAATCTAATTAAAAAAAGAAAAGAAGAAAACAAAATTGACAGTATCAAAGATGAAAAGGGAGACCTCACCTCTAATGAAGGAGAAATTAAGGCAATCATTAAAAAATATTTCGCCTAATTATATGACAATAAATATAACAACTTAGAAGATATGGATGAATATTTACAAAAATATAAATTGCCTAGATTAACAGCAGAAGAAATAGAATACCTAAATAATCCCATATCAGAAAAAGAAATTGAACAAACTATCAAAGAACTCCCTAAGAAAAAATCGCCAGGGCCTGATGGATTCACAAGTGAATTCTATCAGACATTCAAAGAGCAACTAATCCCAATACTATAGAAATTATTTGATATGATAAGCAAAGAAGGAGTCCTACCAAATTCCTTTAATGACACAAATAGGGTACTGATTCCAAAGCCAGGTAGATCAAAAACAGAGAAAGAAAACTACAGAACAATCTCCCTAATGAACATAGATGCAAAAATCTTAAATAGAATACTAGCAAAGAGACTCCAGCAAGTAATTAAGAAGATCATCCACCATGATCAGGTGGGATTTATAACAGGAATGCAAGGATGGTTCAACATGAGGAAAACCATGCACATAATTGACCATATCAACAGTCTAACCAACAAAAATCACATGATTATCTCAATAGATGCTGAAATAGCCTTTGACAAAATACAGCATCCATTCCTATTGAAAACACTAAAAAGTATAGGAATAGAAGGACCTTTCCTAAAAATAATAAACAGTATATACCTAAAACCATCAACAAACATCATATGCAATGGGGATAAATTAGAAGCCTTCCCAATAAGATCAGGTGTGAAACAAGGATGCCCATTATTACCTCTATTTATTCAACATAGTACTAGAAACACTAGCAGTAGCAATTAGAGAAGAAAAAGAAATTGAAGGTATCAAAATAGGCAATGAGGAGACTAAGCTATCATTCTTTGCAGATGATATGATAAAAAATCCTAGAGAATCAACTAAGAAGCTTGTAGAAATAATCAACAACTTTAGCAAAGTTGCAGGATACAAAATAAATGCACATAAATCATCAGCATTTCTATATATTTCCAACACATTAGAGCAGCAAGAGGTAGAAAGAGAAACACCATTTAAAATCACCCTAGACAATATAAAATACTTAGGAATCTATCTACCAAAAGAAACACAATAATTATACGAAAACAACTACAAAACACTTTCCAGACAAATAAAACTGGATCTCAACAATTGGAAAGCCATTGATTGCTCATGGGTAGGAGGTGCTAACATAATAAAAATGACCATTCTGCCCAAATTAATTTACTTATTTAGCGCCATACCTATCAAACTACCAAAATACTTCTTTACTGAATTAGGAAAAACTATAACAAATTTCATTTGGAATAACAAAAGGTCAAGAATATCAAGGGAAATAATGAAAAAAATGTGAAGGAAGGGGGCCTAGCAGTACCAGATATTAAACTATACTATAAAGCAGCAGTCATCAAAACAATATGGTACTGGCTAAGAGACAGAACAGAGGAGCAGTGGAATAGACTTGGGGTAAATGACATCAGTAAGACAGTGTATGATAAACCCAATAGAGCCCAACTTTTGGGACATGAATCCACTATTTGACAAAAACTGCTGGGAAATTTGGAAAACAATATGGGAGAGATTAGGTTTAGATCAACCCCTCACACCCTACACCAAGATAAATTCAGAATGGGTGAATGACTGGAATATAAAAAGGGAAACTATAAATAAGTTAAGTGAACACAGAATAGTATACTTGTCAGATCTCCGGGAAAGGAAAGATTGTAAAACCAAGCAAGAGTTTGAGAAAATTACGAAATGTAAATTAAATGGTTTTGATTGTATTAAACTAAAAAAGCTTTTGTACAAACAAAAACAATGTAGTCAAAATCAGAAGGGAAACAACAAATTGGGAAAAAAATCTTTATAACAAAAAACTCTGACAGGGGTCTAATTACTCAAATATACAAGGAGTTGAATCAATTGTATAAAAAAAAATCAAGCCATTCCCCAATTGATAAATGGACAAGAGCCATGAATAGGCAATTTTCAGCTAAAGAAATCAAAAGTATCAATAAGCACATGAGAAAGTGTTCTAAATCTTTAATAATTAGAGAAATGCAAATCAAAACAACTCTGAGGTATCACCTCACACCTAGCAGATTGGCTAAAATGAAAGAAGGGGAGAGTAATGAATGCTGGAGGGGATGTGGCAAAATTGGGACATTAATGCATTGCTGGTGGAGTTGTGAACTGATCCAACCATTCTGGCTGGCAATTTGGAACTATGCTCAAAGGGCTATAAAAGAATGCCTGCCCTTTGATCCAGCCATACCATTGTTGGGATTGTACCCCCAAAGAGATCATAGAAAAACAGACTTGCATGCAAATATTTATAGCCGCCCTTTTTGTGGTGGCAAAAAACTGGAAAATGAGGGCATGCCCTACAATTGGGGAATAGATGAACAAATTGTGGTATATGCTGGTGATGGAATACTATTGTGCTCAAAGGAATAATAAACTATAGGAATTCCAGGTGAACTGTAAAGACCTCCAGGAACTGATGCAGAATGAAAGGAGCAGAGCCAGAAGAACATTATACACAGAAACTGATATACTATGGTAAAATCTAATGTAATGTACTTCTGTACCAGCAGCAATGCAATGTCACAGGAGAGCTCTGAGTGATTTATGGTAAAGAACGCTACCCACATTCAGAGGAAGGACTGCAGGAGAGGAAACATATAAGAAAAACAATTGCTTGAACACATGGGTTGTGGCAGACATGATTGGGAATGTAGACTCAAACCTACCACACCAATGCAACTAACAAAATTTGGAAATCCGTCTAGATCAATGACACATGTTAAAACCAATGGAAATGGGCATCGGCCATGGGTGGGGGGGAGTATAGGGGGTGAAGGGGAAAGTAGGAGCATGAATCATGTAACCATGTTAAAATGTCTTTAAAAAAATGAAAAAAAAAAGAAAAAATTAAAAAAAAATAGAGTTTGAGGTCAAGAATCCAATAGGCTAATCACAACCTCTGCTTGTCTTTGTTTCATCATTTATAAAGTGGGTATAGCAAATAGTATTCTTAAAGTGGTTGTGAGGATAAACTGAAAAAAAATATTTGTAAAGCACTTTTAAAAAACTTAAAGTGTTAGCTAATTATCGTTATTATTTAAAAAGTTATCTGATTTAATGAATATGAACATTAACATTTCCCCATATTACATGCACACATACATATACATAAGGAAGATAGGAAAAAAGATAAAACAATCTAGTAATATTCCTATAAATTTTTTCAAATACCACCATGCCAGAAATTGTTTTTTTAAAAAAAACAAACTATTGAAGACTTGTGAGAATTTCAAAATTAATTTATCATCTCTTGATAATCTGATAAGGACAGCTTAGTTGATAAGAAAGTAAAGGGACATGGGAGACATCTTTCTGTTACTCATAGCTGCTTCTCCGAAGTGCCATTGAGCCACAAGTTTATTATATATGAAATCAAAGTTCCCTTTCATCCCAAAAGTACAGAGAGAGTTTTACAGCTTTGCAGATGTCGCAATTAGTTTAGACAACACACAGAAACCTCAGAAACTTCAAGGTGAAGATAAGAACCAGGCTGGACTTTCAGCTGCCTGATTATTAGCAAGCTAATTCTGAAAATACCTTTCTCAGGGGCAAAATGCCCCTGCTGACCTGAAGTTTAGACCTTGGCTTGCCAAGCAGCTGCATTCCTGACCAAAGGGAATTGTAACCTCTTGACTGCTGGTTTGCTAAGGATTTAAAGCTTTCCAATAAGACTATATTGCTTTCTAATAAGAAAAGGTGTGGATTATAAAAAGGAGTCAAAAGAGGAATCTCAGATTTTTTATCTATTTGAGGCTGTTTCTCTTATTGGCTTCCCACATGAGAAGACATTGGAAGATTACTTCAATATCTAGCTTATAAACATGGTAGAAATCTTAAAGACCATATTGCTCAATTAAGGTCAGCAAAGCTGAAATGTGTAGAATGAAACCCAGAAAGAAAAGAAATTCTTGTTAAAAACTACAATTGACAACAAAACCCCCAAGAGATAATGGTGATATAAAAAAAATCAAAATAGCACAAAAAGGAAATAAATAAATATCAACAAAACATATATTGATTCTGGGAATTAAGATGGAAGAGTAAGGGATTTTCAGCACATGCAAACCCTTCAGAAACACAAAATTAGAAAATAATATACCTTAAAATAAAGGAAAGCAGGAGGGATATGCTTCAATTTGTGAAAAGGATGAGTAGCCTATGGAGTGTAGCATCTGTTAGGAACTAGCAGAAGGAAGACCAGACCTACCATTGCCAAACTGCCTGAGGTAAGGAAACAGTACATGGGGAAAAACCTATTGCTAGCCCTATTGCTTCCATGTGGCTTAAGATAAGGCAAGGGAAGAGAGAGGGATCAGTTAAATGCTCTAACAAATGGCCTGAGGCAACTAAACCAGAGTGGAGTGCCATTTCCATCACTTCCACATGATCTCAATTAAGAAGAGAGGTGGAATCCAACATCAGCCTTATATGCTTCTATGTGGTCTGAGTCGACGAAACAGCAGAGATAGGGTACAGCAAAGCATAAAAGACAACTGAGAAACTAATAGCAGGGAGAGTGGAATCCAGGTGGACAAAATAGCTATAAGCCTCTCCACAAGAAGTCAGTCAGGCCATCCCTTCAACGAGAACACAGAGGGACCCCCAAATAGCTAGGTTTACCCCATGAACTAGAGAATGCTACATAGCAAGCTTGGGTCAGCAACCTGAAAACTTAAGGGTTTTAATAAGGTTGAATTGAATACATTCACACCTGGAAAGGTGACAATGAAGATACTTAATATATCTATGATACTTGAGATATATAAGGTACTTAAAGTATTCAAGATGCCTAAAGTACTTAAGATAGTTAAGACCTTTAACATTATTCGGACAGTAAAAAGGAGTATACAAAGAAAGATTGAAGGGACCAAGCAGAATAGAATGGGTTAATATCCAAAAAACAAATGAAGGAACAGGAAAGAGGAGCACATGGTGAGAAGAGAAGAGCTAGAGTACGGTAAATTATCTCACAAGAAGGGATACTTCTTACAAGGTAAACTATCTCATAAAAAGTCATACATCAATACAGTGGAAGAACAGATGGGGGGGGTGTGACAGGTAATGTTTGAACTCAACTCTCATCAGAATTAGCTCAAAGTGGGAATAACACTTACACTCAGTCAGCTATAGATATATACTTTAGCCTATAGGGAAGTACTAGGGAAAAGGTAATAAGAGAAGGGGGAATGGAAAAAAGGAGTGTGAATTGGGGGAGGAGGTGGAGAGAGAGAGAGAGAGAGAGAGAGAGAGAGAGAGAGAGAGAGAGAGAGAGAGAGAGAGAGAATGTGTGAGAGGGAGAGAAGGGCAAATAGGAGGTAAATAAAATGGAGGGAAACATACAATTAATAATTATAACTGAATGTGAATATGATGAACTTATCCATAAAATGGAAAAGGAAGCAAAATGGATTAAAAACCAAAATCCCATAGTGTGTTCTCTACAAAAAAATCATATAAAGTATGGAGACACACATAGAGTAAAAATAAAGGGTTGGAGCAGAATCTATTATCCTTTAACCAAAATTAAAACAAAAAATCAGCGGTAGCAATCATGGACTCAGAAAAAGCAAAAGTAAAATATGATCTAGTCAAAAGAGAAAAGGAAAGAAATTACATCTTGATAAAAGGCATGATAGATTATGAAATAATATGAATACTAAACATATGTGCATCCAGTGGCATAGCATCCAAATTCCTAAAGTAGAAATTATATGAATTATAGGAGTAAATGGATAGTAAAACTATACTATACTAATGGAGGACATAAGCCTTCCCTTCTCAGAAGTAGATAAAAGCAAACAAAAAATAAATAAGAAATGAATTAAGGAAGTAAATAGAATTTTAGAAAAAATAACTATCATAGGCCTCTGGATGGGAATATCATCTTCTCAGCAACACATAGCACCTTCACAAAAACTGACCATATAATAGGACATAAAAATCTCATAACTAAATGTAGAAAAGGAAAATGCAAATGGATCCTTTTCAGACCATAATGCAATAAAAATTACATTCAAAGAGGGACAGAAGAGAGATGAAAAAAATTTGGAAATTAAATAATGTTATCCTAAAGGATGAATGTGTCAAAGAACAAATCATAGAAACTATCTATAATTTCATCAAAGAAATGACAAAGTGACAATTTACCAAAACTTAAGGGATGCAGCCAAAGCTATACATAAAGGAAAATTATATTTCTAAATGCTTACATCAATAAAATAGAGAAAGAGGAGATCAAGAAAGTGGGCATGCAACTCAATAATAGAAAAAGAACAAAATAGAAATCTCCAATCAAATACTAGATGGGAATCATAAAAATTAAAGAAGAGAAAAATAAAATTGAAAGCAAGAAGTCTCGTTTAATAAATAAGGCTAGGACTTGGTTTTGTGGAAAAAGTAATAAATAGATGAAACACATTATTTTTATTGAAAAAAGGAAGAAGGAAACCAACTTACCATTTTCAAAAATTAAAAAGTAGAAATAAAAATCAATGAAGTCATTAAAGCAATTAATTGGAGTTATTTTACCCAACTATATGCAAATGCAAAAGATCCAGGCTTATAGATGGGAGATCTTGAGTTCAAAGCTAGCCTCAGACATTTCTTAGTTGTGTGATCCTGGCCAAGTCATGTATCCCCAATTGCCTAGCTCATACTGCTTTGGACTTAGTATAAAATATTGATTCTAAGATGGAAGGTAAGCATTTTTTTAAAAAAGAAAACATTGGAATAGAAGGTGTTTTCTTCAAAGTGATAAAGGACATCTATCTAAAATCATCAGCAAGAATTATCTGTAAGGAGGGCAAATATAACCCTTCCCAGCAAGATGCCCATTGTCATCCCTACTATTTAATACTGTACTAGGAATGCTTGCTATAACAATAAGAAGAGAAAAAGAAATGGAAATAGGATAGACAATGAGGAAACAGAACTATCATTCTTTGCAGATGATATGATGGTATACATAGAGAACCCCAGAAGATCAGGCAAAAACTTTAGCATAGTTGTAGGGTACAAAATATTTCCAAGAACTAGAAAAAATAAAATTCACATGAAAGAATAAAAGGTCAAGAATAACAAAAGAATCAATAAAAAATGAAGGAAAGAGGCCTAGCCATTCCATATTTCAAACTATGCTATAAAGTGGTAATTACCAAAACAATTTGATATTGGCTAAGAAATAGAGTAGTTGATCAGTGGAACAGGTCAGTAAATCAATACATAGTAGTTAATAGGTATAGGGACCTAGTGTTCAATACACCCTGAAATCCAAATTATTTGAGGAAGAACTCACTATTTGACAAAAACTGTAATAAAATTGGAAAATGATATGGAAGAAACTAGGGATAATCCAACATTTCACACCATATTCCAAGGTAAAGTCATGGAGTTAGAAAAGAAGTGAAGAATAATTACCTTCATCCTAATTAATCCCTTTACTCATTGATATGAAATGCCTAAGCCTGGGACATTGATTCTTGGGTATCTTTGATATGAAAAGGTGAAGAGGTTTGTTATTGTTGTTGAGCTGTTTCAGTTGTATCTGACTCTTCATGATCTCATTTAGGATTTTCTTAGCAAAGATATTGGAATTGTTTGCCATTTCTTTCTCTAAGAAGAGACTACTCACCCAAATACTAACTTATCCCTCTCACATCCAATGAAGCAATGTGAACATAGTTAAAGAGAAAAAAAAGGTAAAACCAGTAACCAAAGAGAAGCATCTATCAGGAGAGAAAAAGGGATGTTATCTTCTTTGTTTTTATAGAATATTATCTCTTTGATGCCATAAAATATCTGCATGTATGTTGCAAGAGAGCCTGAGGCAGTCAAAATATGTCAATAAATATTAGTTGATCATTGCACTATACATGGAACTATTTGAGCAAAGAAGCTTAAAAAAGGGAGGAAAAATTCAAAGAACTCAACTCTGATTTTTAAACTAGGCATCCTGAATTGGGGGTTACTTTAAATTGGCATTTTATGCTTCTTTATTTGAATAATTGGATATTAGAATTAGAGGAAACCTAATGTAGTCTAGTTCAACTTCTGGCAAAAGTCTGAATCTGAGTAACTGAGAAGAGGTAATCCAGACTCTGCTTAAACATTTCTACTGACGGAGAATCCTATTAATAATCCCATGAGACTTTAAATTTTTTCTCTTCTTTGTTCTTTATGTTATTATTTCATACTTTAATTGGTTTTATATTACATAATTGCATCTTATGAGTATAATTGACAATTGATAAAAAAATAAAAAATTTGGAAGGATTGTGGGTAGGCCTCTGAGCTGGTAATATTGAAAGTAGAGACAGAGGAGAGGGGTGGAGAAAAAGAATGTGAAAAAATTACACCAGTCTGATGAGTTTGGAAGAAGCAAAGAGAAAAGAAGTCACTAATACAAATCAAGAAAAATGGGTTGAGAGAAGATTTAAGACAAACAATGTGGCACTTAATCTTTCTAGTGATGTTAAATTTGAGTTAATCATTAGTCATCAGGAAGAAATCACTTAGAGAATATGATCCTGAAATTTGTGATTATTTACTATGCAGATGGCAGTTTTAAGCTGTGATCAAGTTGAAGTCACCTTGGAAGACACTAGAAGGAAGAAAAAGGGGAGGTAATAAAACCTCTTTGTTATATTATTTATACCCCCAACACAAGATAAGTAGCAACACTAAATAATATTAAAAGCTGGCATATATAAATTGTTTGAATTTTATATACAATATCTCACTTGAGAATTATAATAGCCCTGTGATGAAGGCATAGCAAGTCTTATCATCCTCATTTTACAGATTAGTAGATTGAGGCTCAGAAGGAGAAGTAACTTATCCATAGGTGCTCATCTAGCAAGGTCATTTGAGACAATTTGAACTTGTGTCTTTCTGACACCAAATTTAACTCTATCCATAATTTATGAGATATTAATTCATTCCTTCAATAACTACTTATTATGCTGTGCCTGGCAATAAGGACATAAAAGCAAAAATCAAGGCATTCCAATAGTAAACCTAGAATTTATTGGGGAAAGAGGATACAATATATAAAAAAAGATAAATATAAAATATATGCAAAGAAAATTAGAAGAAATATCTAGGGATTAAAAAAAACAATACTAGCAATTAGGAGTGAGTGTTGGTTATGAAAGACTTCTTTTAGAAGGTCATACTTCCTAGAAGGAAGCTAGGATTTTATGAAGCAAAGGTCAGAATAGAGTAACTTCAGAAGTATGACACACCTGGAATAGTAGTTTGCTTAGTTTGACTTGAATACAGGGTACATGACATCAAGTTATTGCCATAAACATAGAGAGGCAGACTAGAGCATATTATGGAAAAGTTTAAATGCCAAATAAAGTATTTAGTTTTTTATCCTGCAGACAATTGGGAACCACTAGAGTTTCTTTAGTGGAGGAAGTGATTTACTGTCACATTTTAGGAATATCGATGAGGGAAAGGGATGAAGGCTGGGAGACCAATTAGGAACTTATTATAAAAGTGGGTAGAGGAGGAAGTGAAGAGAGCTATTTCTGGTCTAGTGGTTGTGGAAATGGAGAGAAGGCAGTTGTGAAAGGTTGGGAAGGTAAAATTAGCAAGATTTGCCAAAAGATTGGATAGTAAAGAAACAAAAGGAGAAAGAGTTGCACATTACTTTATAGTTCTGAACATGGGTGACTAGAAGGATGGAGGTTTCCTTGATAGAAAAAGCAAAGTCAGAAAAAGAAGTAGATTTTTGTTGTTATTGTTGCTGGTTTGTTTTTTGTGGCAGGGAGAGATAAAGAAGATCTTTTGTTCATGTTGAGATTATATGTCTACAGAACATCAAGTTAGAAATATGCAAGAGTTTGTGATTCAGACTTTACTGAATGAGTGGGGCATACATTAGTGAATCAGACAATCAAGTGTTTATTAAACCCCTACTATGTGCCAGCACTGGATAAAATAACATAAACAAAACAATCCTTGCTCTCAAAGATCTTACCTTCTCTTGGAGTAGATATCATGTACATATATAGATGTATACAAAATAATTACAAGGCCATTTGGGGAAGTAAAGTAGTAGCATTTCTGAGAATCAAGAAAGGCTTGATGTAGAAGATTTCACTCAAAACATATTTACAGGATACCTACAACATTCATGAGATTCTGTTCAATGTTTTATTTAGCTTAGTACTCAAGACACTATTAATTAGGCAATTTTACCAATAACTTTTGAACTAGTCAGATCAATAACCTCAGTGTCTTCTAGACATGTCATTCTCAAGCTAATGCCAAACCTTGCCTCCTTCTGGGTGATATAGATCTTGTAGTCATCTGCATAGTAGGTGATAATAAAAACTACAGAAAGTTATATAATCACTTAAAGAGAGCATATGAAGAAAAGTGCAGGGGTCTCAGGACACAAGTCCAAAGTTTAGCTACACTAGGGTAGTGGTGATAGAGAATGGGTCACAATCCAACAAAGTAGTCTGAAGAGTGACAAGGGAGGAAAAGAATGTATAAAAATCTATGTCAAGAAAACTCAGAGAGGACAGAGTATACAGTAGGACTCATTGTTCAAAATGGCAATAGCTACAGGGAGTTTGAGAAGGTTGAGGGCTGAGAAGAGGACATCAGATTTGACAGTTAAGAGATTTGAAGAATCACAGTTTCAGTTGAGTTCTGAGGTTCAAAAATAAATTGTAAAATATTAAGAGAGTGCAAGAAAAAATGACTATTATGAGAATAGATTTTTTTCTGGCTGTAAAAGGAGAGAAGGGTCATGGATATTAATGTGAAGGAATGATAGGATAAAATGACATTTTCTTAGGGAAAGAGATCTCCATATGGTGTTAGGTTGGAACCAGTGGATAGGGAGAGGTTGAATATTAAAAACAGATAAAGATTAGTCATAGGGTCAAATTGGTGGAGGAGAAAGGAAGGAATGGAATCAAGGCCCAATTAGAGGAATTTGCCTGGTGACCTACCTTTTCACCATGATGTCGGGGTACTGAGAAACAGAAAAGAGGAAAAAATGGGACTCAAAGTAAAAGATCTCAGTTTTTCAGATATGCATAAAATGAGATGCTCTGCTAAGAGAGAAGATTACGGAAAATAGAAAAGATTTGGAACAGAATCTGTAGGGAATGTGATAGACAGTTGATTAGAGAAGAGCAAAAGACTGTCAGAGATGGAAGCCAAGTTAAGATTAGAAAATATAAATTTGTAGTGAATTTAGTCAACATAGCCAACTGACTTATTCTAGTTTTGTTCAGCAGCAAATTAATAGCAGACCTGGGGCTAAATGAGGTTAATCTAGAGTTAGAGTTTGGAAAGAGACTAAGAAGCCAAGACAATGGGGTAAATAAATTGAGTGTAAATGACTTTGAACTTATTAAAGTGTCAAGATTAGAAAGGGAGGAAAATGAAGCAACAGTAGAGGCACTTGAGAAATGGGACAGATTAGAAGCCAGGGTAAGGAAGAAGACTAGTTTAAGGAAGAGGCATTAGGAGTGATGGAAGAAAGGACAGGAAGTTATGGTCAAATATATAAAAATCTGAATTCTTAGCTATGGAAGTTGAATACTCATGGATGTTAGTAAGATCAAATGTGTGAATATTTCTGTATCCACTGAGGTAGAGTGAAAGTATATGTCATAGGAGTTGAGGAAGTGGTGAATTTAGGAAGTCAGAATGTTTGAGAGATGAGCAAGGGGTGAAGGTAGAGGGTGAGGTGAAGAGGGCTATGTGCCAAGGGCTAGATACTCCTGTACTATAAGAAATAATGAAAGGGGTGGTTTCAGGAAGACTTAAATGAACTGATATAGAAAGAAGGGAGCAGCACTATGTGAAACATTTATAAAATAACAATAACAATGTGAAAATGAATAACTTTGAAGAATGTAAAATCTGATCAACACAATGACTAACCATGATTGCAGACATCAGTGATAAAGAACACTACCAATCTCTTGAAAGAGAGGTGATAGACTCAGGCTGCAGAATGAGACATACACATTTGTGAATATGGCCAATTTGAGAATGTTTTAATCATGTTTGTTACAATGGTTTTGTTTTTTCCTTTTTTTCCAGTGGAAGGGAAGGGAAAGAAGAGAAAATAAATGTTTACTAATTGAAAAAAAGAAAATGTAGCTAAAAAAAGAAAAAAAGTATGGAGAATGGGGTGATATAATTACACCAGGATTCACAGAGGTGATACATATCACACGGATATTGCTAAGAGCTGGCAATTGAGGGAGGATTTGGAAGTGGTGGTGAGGAGCAAGAAGTATACCTAATCATTCTAGTACATAGTGTGAAGGGGCATAAAAGAAGCTGAATCTCACATTAGAGAAGTTGCCCAAGAATGTTCCATATGAATGTAATGCTCCCAACTTGATTTTGTAATCAAAATACACAGTCTAAGAGGAAAACCAGTGTCAGAAGCAGTTTAACAGGATATTTCATGAAGTGTCAAACTAATTCCTAAATGGGCAACATTTCTATGGTTATGAATGCTGTTTTGAGTACATCAATGATGGGTATTTTCATGGCCTGGAGAAGGGGCATAATGGAAATATGGTCAGATCTCCTTGAATGCCTGAAAATTGATGGAGTGCAGGAATAAAGTATTTATGATAAAGAGATATTTCTTAACAACTAAAGGTAGTTTACAAAGAATAAAGGAAGAAAAAGAAAAAAGTAAATTTTGGAAGGGTTATGACTGATACAGATGAAATAGGGAATTGTAATAGGGGAAATGAAATTTTTTTCTAGTTGGTGGCTTTATATCATTAGGATTAGGAGATGAGAAAGTGGGAGTGTGCTAGTTATAAGCCTGGGAATCCCACCTTCAACAGTCTGACATATAAGAATCTTTGCATTTTTTGGGAAGCATTATGAAAGAAGGGATGTTGGGCTTAGCATAAATGATTGTGTTGACAGATGAGTTTCTGAAGGCAAAAGGTCTGGTATTAGTCATAGTTTGTATTATGGAGAAGTGTCTTGTGTCTGAAGCTCTGGTCTTAGTATTAGATGCTCAAGTCATAGATTTAGTCCTTGAGGTATCTGAGGCCCTGAGCTTAAGCAAGGCTTTAGCCAATAATGTAAACTAAGGAGATATCTGAACTCAGTGTTAGTAAGACTTGAGTTCAAGTTTTGCCTCAGTCATTTACTAGCTATGTAACCCTGGGCATTCCTCCAAATCTCAGGCCAAATGACTTCTAACTTCTAACTTACATGGTTGTTGTAAGAATCAGATGCAACAATTTATGAAAAATTATTTGCAAACATTAAAGCACTATGAAAATTAAGGCGTTATTATATTATATTGCCTACTGAAGTAAATAAAATACTTATAATATCCCCTTGGAGCTACTCCTCCAATATGAAGTCAAACTGAAAGTCTGGTTCCTCAGAGCACAATTCCTTCCTGGGACCTTCATAATAGGTAGCTTATGAAACCCCAATGGCATGCTGTGTAAAACCAATCAGCAAGTCGGCAATTAGCCTTTAGCAAATGCATTTGGTAAGATGGTATAGTAAGCACAGTTGGTATGAAACATTTCCCTCTTAAAGTTTTGAGTAAAGTCTTTTATATACTCTGAACCTGGGCAGAATTGTTTACAAAATTTTTCTTTTCTAAAAATGCAATTATTTATTCAGAGTGACATATTTAGATATCACCTACATTTTTTAGTATTTCCTTTGAGTAAGAATTATAAACTAAATAAAAAGATCTAAAGCAAATTCATCAAAATACTGCACATAAAGCAGGAATTATTTTATCTCATGGTTAAAAGAATTAAAAAATGAGGTGTCTGAAAACCGTTAATTATGGAAATCAGATGAAAAATGTAATTTTGTCCTTAGGATGTTTATCCCAAAGGGATGTATGAAGTTCTGGACCACATAGAATTATACCAAAATAGAAGAGATACAATTTTAATTAAAATCCTATGGTTTCATATTTTCATATAATTAAAAACTGGATTTTTCATGTTTTTATATTTTAATAAAAGTATAGCAGAAACATAGATTTAGTGAAATAGAAACAACTAATCAAAATCCATTTAAAATGTTTACTCTTAATGAATAATTCTATATTCACATAATTAAACAAAACTTTGTTATAATTATTAGTATGAAGAATGAAAGGTACTCAATAAAATTTTAAAGTAAAATAATGAAACACTATTATGAGAAGTATCTGTAGTCATCAATATGGTAAACTCTTACAGCAAATCTACAACTTTGTCTATAAGTAGGTAAATCAAAGAAAATTTCCTTTGACTCAGAGATGTGATTTGCTCAGAGACACATAGAAAGTAAGTGGCAGAGGAAAAGACCCTATCTTTTCCTGTTGCCAAGCACTATTTCTACTAGCCCAAATTGCCTTCATATTTATGAAAAAGAGGATCAACAATGGGAGAGAATGTGTGGATTGATGAAGAATGAGAGAAAAGGTTAGTATGCAAATTTAAGTTCATAAAACCTTGATAACAGATAATAAGCTACATATATAATTGGGTAGAAGTAATAAGAAACAGAAATGCAATATTTTCAGCTGCAGCAGGTACTTCATTTACACTCCTCAAAAGTTATTTTTTATGTCTTCAGGTGCAAATTTTTTATTAAAATTTACTATGAAAAACTTACCTGTAGCATTTGACATCTCTTTTCTTCCAGATTCCCTCATGGTCTTTGTTGTAAACAAATGTCATACATGCTTTCTCCCTTCTAAATGAAATGGTACCAACTTGGTTTTGTAACCAATATATGGAGAATAAGAGGAAAATCAGAAGATAAGCAGCTGAACAAGCCATTGGTATGAAATCAAACTAATTTCTAAATGAGATACATTTCCATGATTATTAATGTTACTGTGAATAAATTAGTGACCGATATTTTGTGGCCTTGAGAGGAATTGCGGTACAGTCAAGAGATGGTTAACCTTATAGTCAGGAAGAACTGGGTTCAATACCTGATACTCATACATACTTATATCCTGGCCATTTGCAAGTTACTTTAACTCTTAGCTCCCCCAGGCAACTCTCTGAAACTGTAAATTAAAGATTGGTTACCAGTTTGTATTGGTAGACATTTTCCATTTGAGTCTTTCCCCTAACCCAAAGAATAATTGGTCTGGATTGTTTAAAAAAAAAAGAAAGAAAAGGAAAGGAAGAATTTTCCTGACCCTGGGCTATAGTGACAAATGGCAGACCCACTCTTGGAAGCTTACAATAGGTACATCACTTTGCACAAGTTTTCCCATATTTTACCAGAATAGTACTTAATGTTGTCTCCACAGTGATGTTACCTCCACAACAGAGATAAAAGGGAGTAAATGTAGGACATGACCAGTTGGTTTTTCTTTTTACTTGAAAGGAGTATTTACAGAGTAGTAGAGCATAGTCAGAGAGGGAGGTGCCCTTAGTGGACTTCAAATCTTAGTATCTAAACTATTTATTTCCCTATAATGTGTCCTACTCATTTCTTACTTTTTTCCTTCCTCAAAATCTATTATTCAGTGTCAGCAGAATGTTAAGGTGTTACTCTCAGACATCAGTGACAAAGTTCACATTATCTCTCTTGATTCAATCCACTTGACATGGGAAGCCTGTGAGCAGGCAGGATCACCAAAGTATTCCCTGCCCAGGAATTTAGATGTTAACTTTCTACTTGCCTGTGAAGCCTCACTAAGGAGCCTTTCCTACTATACTAACATGCTTGCAGAAGAGGATATAACCAAATGTCATGTGCCTTTTTTAGTTTTTGCAAGTATGTTTTGTGTCATATATAGAACACAATTATTCTAATGGTTTCCTAGCTATTTGGAGAATCCTAGCAGTGTCTGTAAGGGTTCTTTGAAAGAAGGTGTGGTTATAGTTAATCTGTGTCAGCCCTGTCTTACTCACAAGTATTACCATCTGTATTTCATTTGTGACGTCTGGTCTCTCAGTCATTGCCATACACTCTGCTATTTTATCCTTAAGATCACAAAGCCTTGTTACTCATCTTCACCTGAATCTTCATTCTTCTCCTCTTCCCCTTTGTCTTCCTCCCCTCTGACTTCCCCCCTCCTCTTTCTCTTTTTTCTTTCTACTGATCTTCTATTGATTATCTCTTTATTATCTTCCCTATTATAATGTGAGCTCATTGAAAATATGGATTGTCTCAATCTTCTATTTGTATTTCTAGCACTTAGCATAATGCTTGGCACATAGTAAAAGCTTAATAAATGCTTTTTCATTCATTCATCCATCAATCTATCCATCCATCAATCCACCTACCCATTTATTTGTATTCTGCATGGAGAATAAAATAGAAGTAAGAAGAATTTCAGAATTTCAAACAATAATCTTAGATCTATCAGATATCCATTAAGGATGTGTTCACCCCGGAGGGTGAACAATTTAAGTAGCAGAGGATTTAGGATCCTTAAAAAAACACAATTATGATTATTATGTCCCAAGTTAATATTCATTCATTAATTACTTTTCAACTATAATCCTTAAGTAGTTGCTTATAAAACTGATAATTGGCCAGATGTGCTGATACATACCTGTAATCTCATCCTGAAATCATTCTTCCATGGCAGGAGAGACTGGCTCCTGGGTAGGCACAAACTGGCACAGGTTAAAGAAAACCAGCAGGTAAAAGCTTTGATGTATAAGTTTTGTGTACAGGCCCAGGAGTGGTGGTTGCATTTGCAAAATGGAGAGTGTCACAAAACAAAACAAAACAAACAACATCAATTCAGTGATTTAAAGAATCTCTCCTTAGTTTATGTATACTATATGATAATACATGGAGGATATATGACAACTCATCATTTGACTTAATAAACAAATCCTGGGGAACTATTTGCAGCACACAGGAGGTACTGATTTGCCCATGGTTCTAGAAATTGGAAGCATCAGAAGCTAGGATTTGAAACCAAAGCCTTCCTGGCTCCAGATTTGGCACTCTATTCATTATGCCAATCAGAACAAAAATCAAAAGGTAAATCATGAGAAATCTTTGCTTTTCCTTTATTCTAATAAATCTGATGTTCAGTGCTAGAGAAAAGAATATTAATATAAAAATTTGTTCCTTATGAAACCAGATGCTTATTACCCAATATGTTATGCTCAGAATGGTATTTATTATTTTTCTTAATATCCATCAAATCCCACTCTTTAATTTCAAGTACAGGAATCATGCTTACATAACTTACATAATTTTTATGCTCATTTATATGCCTTTTTAATACTAGTTAATTACCTTGTATTTATTTTACATTTATTCTATTTATACTGATTTGGTCTATATTTATAATTTTGCTATCTGCCCTGATAGAATATAAAGTCCTTGAGAGTAGTCTTTTTTCTTTGTGTCCATATTGCCTAGTAGAAGCACATAGTAGATACTTGGTTGCAGTAATAAATGTTAGTTGATTGGTAGTTACTGGTTGCCTTTTAGTTTTTAGGAAACTTCAACAATTCTTCATAGATTCTCAAAAATATTTCGACCAATCTTTCTATAAGACTGTTTCATGACATACTGACAGAATAACACAGATCATAGGATATTTCCAAAAAAATGAAATTTTGCCAAAGAAATACAGACAATACCTCCTTTATGAAGGAGAAAGGTTGATCATTGATTAGATATTGGATGAGTTTATAGTAATGACCTAAGTAAATGAGGAAGGGATTTGCTAATTTTCTGTCTGAGTAAATATACTAATACCAAGCACCACATAGGTGGCTGTTAATCAACTCCCTCTGGCAGCAATGTGACAGAGACATATTGATCTAACCATGACTATATACTTCTAACATATGCAGTGTGGGCCCAGGGATTGGTTTCTTGCCACAGGATAAGTAAGGCATATTTCAGAGTAATTAGGAGGCAGCAAGGGATGCATCAGACAACTAGACACCATCTGAGGTCTGATGCAAGGAGCAACGTTTTACCTTGGTCTTTTTTTCTTTTTTTTTTTTACTTAATGAACAAATGACAAAGATTTTAATATGCTTTTGGAGAGATTATCTTCTTAGGCGAATATATTTTTTCTTCCAATCTGAGCAAAGCAATCTTTTGGCCATTATTTTTGCCAAATGCTTTGTTAGCATATATTTCATGCATCTTCTTTATTGCATGAGCATTTTAGTACTACTTTTTGAATATCAAGTAAACAATTCATGTTTCAACCTTGATTACTTTCACTATATAAGAAGGGATCTAGAATAGATGATATT
Source organism: Gracilinanus agilis (assembly GCF_016433145.1). Taxonomy (NCBI): domain Eukaryota; kingdom Metazoa; phylum Chordata; class Mammalia; order Didelphimorphia; family Didelphidae; genus Gracilinanus; species Gracilinanus agilis. Next base: position 310,933,643 of record NC_058133.1, read on the forward strand.
AAAAATCCCTCCCAACTCTAGATTTTTTTATATTATGAACCTATATTTGGGAAAAAATAAAATCTTATTAGACATCCATTTACCTGCACCATTACATGAGGTCTTGTTTTTGTTGTTTTGTTTGCTCATTTCAGTTGTATTCAAGTCTTCATGATCCATTTTGGGCTTGGCAAAGATACTGGAGTGGTTTAACATTTCCTTCTCTAGCTTATTTTATGTGTGAGGAAAATGAGGCAAATAGAATTAAGCAACTTGCCCAACGTAACACGGGAAGTGATTCCTGACTCCAGGCCTGGCATTCTATCCACTGTGCCACCTACCTGCCCTTGCGGTCCTGTGTTAAGCAAATTAAATATATTTGAACACTGCCCTGCAGGAGTTAAGAACCAAAATCATACATAGAAGTAATCAATTAATCAATAAACATTTACTAATCACTTGCCATGTTCCTGGCACTGTGCTAGACCACAAGGATTCAAAGACAAAACCAAAACAAAACAAAAAAGTATCCCTACTTCCAAAAGGGTTATACCTGAAAAAAAATCTACGTAAAGGAATATCTGTATGGCAATCAGATGAAAATGTCAAGAAACAAACTCAAAAAGTACAATGGAAGACAAATATGTATTAAAGGAAAACCATACAGAGTTCTGTTTCAGTTTTGGGAAAGAAATAATGTTTAGATAAGATACACATTGTACCTTCAAGGACAGCCTAATATGATGAAAAGATACTAACATAGTGTTACATTAAGTACAGTAGAAAAATATAAAATGAAATGCTAGGTAAAGCCTAAGAAAGAAGTCCATTACTTACTATCTGAGGATATCAGGGAAGACTTCTTGTAAGAAATAATATTGAAGATATGGTTTTTAAAAAAATAGGTAGGAATTAACGAGAAAAAAGAATGAAGGATTCATAATGTAGTATAGGAACAATTGAAACAAAAGAATATATAATACAATTTGTATTCAGGGTCAGATAATTGTCTATTTTGACTAGAATATAGAAATTCAATTTCTCTTTGAATAAAATATCCTCTTGTCAAAGATACTCGACTTAACTGGATGTTTTTATGTAAACCAAATGACAACTAAAATAGTTTTTACCCTTTTGAAAAATCATAAGGGCATTTTCCTCATCCATCCCCTATATAGATCAAGACAGATATTCAGAGCATCAAATCCTCCTTCTCTTCCTTTCAGTTTAATTCTTTCTTATTCCTTGTATCCACTCTGAGAGTTTAGAACTACTTCGGAGGGAAACTGAATTTTAAGACTTTGAGCTTTCTCAAAACAATGCTGTAACAGTTAAATATTTGAGGGAGAGGAGTCAGTGTAAGTAGATTTTAACTGGTCAAAACAGGAAAAGGAGGCTTTTTAAGTAAAATGACTCAAAACTTATGTCTTTTACTTGACATTTAAAAAAATGAATAACTAGATTGAGAAGACTGTTAAGCAATGACATTATCAACATTTATTATGTATCAAATGAGGGCACACAATGCTGTTATATGTACATAGTCAATACCTACAAATAAGAAGTTAAAAGTCTGACTGTGGCACTTTATAAAAGCAGCAAGGAGAGCCCTATAGAAAGACAATTTATATTGAAGAGCTTCTGAGGAATGTCCAGGTGCCAGGCTTTTTGGGGAAAAATTGTCAGAAATATAAGAAAAAGAAAATACTGATAAAAATTTTCTTTTATTGTCTGATTCTAAGATGCTAACACATTCTAGGCCCATAGTAAATATATTATACTGGTCTTGGACAGCTAAAGGGCCATCAACAGGATCACAATTCCCTCTAATTTCAGAGAGGTAGCATTGTGTAGTCTATAGGGGATTAGGCTTGGACACATCAAAGCCTGGGTTTAAATCCCATCTTAGACACTTATTAGCTTAGTGAGCCTGAGCCTACATTTTCTGGACATTCATTTTCTCCACTGTGGGATGGACTTCATAATCTCCTAGGTCCCTTTCAACTATAAATTGATTGTCTCATTTAATGGCTTTTGTTCCTATGAATGATCGTGGTTCTTGGAGCGAACTGAATCTGGAAGGAATTATTGAGCTTGATTCATCAGATGAATTTCAGAGGGAGGAGAGAAATTAGTTTTAGGGTTGAAAAACTCCACACCTCAATATTAAATCTAAATAGCTAGAATGGGAGTGATGGAGCTTCTCAGTTCTGCTTTCTGGAGTCTCTTTTTCTTTGCCATGCCACCAGAAGGCATAGAGGAAGTTGGCAGATGAAAAATAAAGAACAAGCATCAGCTTCCAGAACTAAGAGAGGAACCCACTTGGCTTATATAGACCCCGAACATTAGCATCTTCCTAAAGAGTTATTTAGCAAGAAGTATCATAGCAAGAAATGTAGAAGTGGGGAGGAGAGGCAATTCTGGAAAGCCAAGGATTTGACATGTGTCCCTTATAGGCGCCATATGAAAGACCAGGTTATTGGTTCTATTGATAAAGTAGTACCAAAATTGATAGAAGGAATATAAACAGAAGGAAGCAGGATCTCTGGGTTACCCTTCACAAACAAAAGATGGATTATTGAGAGTCCTGAGGGAAACATGTTGTTCCGTCCTTTCAGTTGTGTCTGACTTTTTGTGACCTCATTTGGTGTTTTGTTGGCAGAGACACTGTAGTAGTTTGCCATTTCCTTCTAGTTATGAGTCTGAGCTAGTAAGTGTCTGAGCCAGATTTAAACAGATCTTTCTGACTCTAAGCCCAGTGCCTCTATCCATTGCATCACCTAGCTGCCCTAGAGGCAAATATGGGAAGCCAGAAATGGAGAAATATTCTATCAGGTGAGACTGAATGTCACTAAATTAAAAGCCATCAAGCTAGAGAATTCAAAGAGTCAATGAACATAATCTATGAGATGATTGTTTTGTTTTTGTCTTTGTGTCACCAGAACCTAGCTCAGTGCCTTGTATATAATAGGCTCCTGAAAAATGCCCATCTAATTGAAATGTACTAAAAACATAATGATGTAAAGAGAGGATCATCCAAATCTAGTTTGATGATCTCACTTAAGTGATCTAAGAAAAATTCTAAGTCCCATTTGACCATAAGTTAGATGGTGGAAGTCCCTGAAATTCCCAATATCAGTAGCATCCTTTTAACTCTTTCTGGGTATATGTATAATTTTTTAGGCTAAAGCTGGTTGCAAAAGAAGAGTAACCATTAATGCAAATTAGATGATCTGATTAAATCATGACCACTTATCAGCACCTAACAGAGCTCAATTGACCAGAAGAAATGGTACACTCTACTGGTTGACTTGCAGTGGGAAAGGGGGTATAAAGTTGATATCACAGGATGTGGGGAGGAAGTAGGGAAAAGTTACTAGAAGCAGTTAATGTTTAGCCAGACCAAGGAGAAGTGCTTTTTCCAGGAGGTAGGCAACATGAGGATAATAAGTCTATGTTACAAAGTCAGGGAGTCATAAAATCCAAACTTGCACCATTTTCTTCTTGGGTAGAGTTTGGGAGAGACCTCAGCAGCCGTCTGGTTCAACTTATACTTCCTCAAAGAATCTCTATCTATTCTTTACTTAAAGATACCCAGGAAGGAGAAATATACCAGCTCTGTCTGAAGGCAGCTCATTCCACTGTTGGATAGCTCTAATTATTAGAAAGATTTTCCTGTAAATGAAACCTAAATATTGCTCTTTTTCAATTTTCACTTATTTCCTTTGGTTTTTCTGTGTGGAGCCACAACACAAGAGTAATTCTTCTATATGGTGACTGGTTGAAGATGGCTATTTTGCCTCCTACCCAAATCTTCTCTTCTCCCAGCTAAATATCCCCAGTTTCTTCAACAAATCATAATATGACAGGAACCCTCCTTAGAAATCTTGGAGTTGAATGATATTTAGCAAAATTTATCTCCACCTTAGAGAAACAAGGCAATATTTCCATTTTGTATGTGAAAAAACTGGAACATAGAGAAATAAAATGACTTGTTCAAGAGTGCACACCTAATTAGAGGTAGAAAGGTAAGAATTCAGTCATCTGCCTTCTAAGAAATTATTCCTTTTGCTATGTCCTACTGCCTATTGATAGAGAATGCCCTGTACTTTCAATTCCACAAATGGGAAGTCCCAAAATGATATTTCAGCGAAGGATGAAAGAACAGTCATCAAAACCTGGACAGCAAATTAGAGATTTATAGCATTCCTCCCATTACCTCTCTTTCTCCCCCTTTTCAACAGAATTGCTTGAGATTTTATTGGTATAGAGAACCCTGGAAGAAGAAGAAAAATAATCCATCAGTTTTGGTTGACACATGCTTCAGCAGCTTAAAGTCCAAAAAATTTTTCAATTTGGATCCATGAATTTAAAAAAAAATTGATGTTACTACAATTAATTGGTTCCAGTGGCAGCTAGGTGGCTCGGTAGAGAGTCAGACCCCAGATATGGGAACTTGTAAGTTCAAATCTAGCTTCAGACATTTCCTACCTATGTGACTCTAGGCAAGTCGCTTAGACCCTATTACCAACCCCTTACCACTTTTCTGCCTTGGAATCAATGCACAATATTGATTCTAAGATGGAAGATAAAGTTTTAATGTCCATCCATTTATAAAATTAGTTGACTTTGTAATCCTACATATTTTATTTTATTTTATCCACTTAAAAACATTTTTTTCCTGAAAAGTAGTTTGTAGGCTTTACTGGACTACCAAATATTAGAGGGACAATGTTAAAAATCTCTGCCCTGGCATTTCCTAAAGAATTAAGGAGTCTTTAGTATTCTGTTAATAATCAAGCTAGAGTGAGATTTTCCTGACAAAGTTAACTGGTCTCACATTCTTGTCATAAGAATAGTTGAATTTAGAACAGCTGTTAACAAATAGACTTTAATGCTTACTTTGGAGCAGGTGAAACACATTTTAGAAATGATTTCTGTTATTCTGAGCACAACAGTTTAGTTGATTTCTTGTTTATTATTGAGTCTACTTGGAGGTGATTGTCACTACCTCTCATTCATTAGAGAAGGAAGGTGTGATTATCTGGTTTATGATTCATTTCCCTTCCTTCCTTCCTGCCAAAGAAAAACAAAGAGCAACTAGACTGGGAATTATGCTGGATGGCAGAGAACAAAATATTTAAATAGGTAATCGCTTTTATTTCTGCTAATCATTTTGAATTCATCTGTTTTGTCACTTTCACTCTCCTCCTCCCATATCCTACATCCAAAATGTGGTCTTCTTCCTCAGAAAAAGTTCTATCTAGCACCATTGTTGTTTGGTTGTTTTCGGTTGTGTACAATTCTTTCATGATCTCATTTGGAGCTTTCTGGGCAAATATAAGAGAAGGGTTTGCCATTTCCTTCTCCAGCTTATTTTACAGATGAGGAGACTGAAGCAAATTGGGTTAAGTGATTTGTCCAGGGTCACTAGTAAATGTCTGAGGTCAGATTTGAACTCAGAAAGATGACTCTTATGACTTCAAGTCTGGCACTCTATCCACTATGCCACTTAGTTATCCAGCTCAGCATTAGAGAGTAGTTATCATTTTTATTAATAATGTTAATGAAGCAGAAAATCAAGACATCAAAAAGTATGTCTGTTTCCCATGGTAAATCATCTGGTTACATTCTGGCACAGTGAAGATGGTACTGGTTTAGGAATTAGAAGATCTGGAATCTAGATGCTGGCCTGATACTAACTAGTTGTGTGAACTTAGATAGATCAGTTCCCCTATTTAATACTTATTTTCCCAAATTGAAAAAAAAAGGCTTGGGTTAAATGGTTAATAAGATACTTATAGTTCTAAAATTTTGTAGTATGCCATCAGAGGCAGATACCACACCAATTATATTAATAGTGAATTTCTAAATGAAGTAGACTGACTGGAATGTATGTAAATGGAATTAACTCACGCTCATTCATTTGTTCATACTCTAGCCACCAGAAATAATGTCACCCCACCCAACTTAGAATTAAGTGGGGAGGAGGGGAGGTCTGTTAACCACACATTATAGTAAATGACAAATCAAAAACAAGGGACTGCCCTTTGGGCAGTCCAAAACAGTATCGAGGCTGCCATATGTCCAATTGAAATTGGAGGTGGGATCAGGAAGTGACAAAAGATGCTACCTTTTAAATATGATGGTAACTTCCTGTGGGGGGTTGGAGCTTTGAACTTGGTGTGGAAGGATCTCTTGTGAGACCTCAGACTGCTTCCCTTTGAATTATCACGTGGGTAAGTTAGGCTGACACTTTTTCTCTTCCCTTGGCATTTCTGGAGGCTCTAGCCTCAAGAAGGCCTCTTTTCTTAGAGGAGGCTTTGTGGTTAGAAGTCTTGTTTAATTAACCTCTGTGCCCCTCTGCTGGGGCCTCTATATTCCTACCTGGTTCGGGGCTCTGGTCCAGGCAAGAGTTTCTCTCTCTCAATTTCCCTACCTTCAACCTTCCTAATTGTAAATAAACCACCATAAAAGTCATCCTGACTTGGGTCTATTTTATTTTGAAATTGAGTTAATCGATTTCTGGCAACCATACCTTAAATATCTAGTCTCCCCTCTTACAAATGTCTTAAGGAAGGAGATTTACAGATAAATTCTTCATGCAGTGGGTTGATTTTTAGGGACTCTTGAAGGGAAACATATCTGTTACAGTGGAGGCAATATAATGTATTATACAGAAAGCTAAGTGACTTGGTTTCTAGTCCTACCTTGGACCTATACTGGCTGTGTTACCTTGGCTCAGTCACTTTCCTCTCAGTGACCTCAGCCAATTCTCTAAGACAATAAATTACAGAGGAGTTTTGGACTTGCAGTGGTAGGTAGTTAGATGAGTCTGCAACAATAGTTCTTTACTGATAAAATCACAGGTTCAGGTTCCCTCAACAAACAAACAAAATTCTGCTGAAGGCCTATACTGAGATTTTGAAGCTCCCTAGGCTTGATTAGAACTCTTGGGCCAATAAGAAGGAACATCCAGGGATGACTAGGACATCACAATAAATTCCCTGGCCCAAGGAGGCAAAGGAAAGTTTGCTTCCTCCAACATGTCAGGAGAATGTCTAAACCTTGAGGGATTGTTGCTCAACTTGTGTGCTGCTAAGTGTTTAATAACTGGAACTCTAGGGGGAAAAAGTACATATGGCACACTTTTAAGTTTAATCTGCATTATTAGCATTTTCTCCATCACCCCAGACAATCATTAAAAATGTCCTGATTTTTACAGCATTTGCCAAATTAGGAGGTATAAATTACCACACCGAAAATTTAATAATTGGCTTTCCCAAACTGGATAGAGATGGCTCCACCCCATCCTTGTGAATCGTTATCAATCTGTGAAAACAGAACATGTTGTTTTTTTCCCCTCCTATGAATGGTGCCATGATGGTTCAGCAGATCCATCTTTCTCTTCCTTTTCATCCAGTATCAACCGCACCTGTATATTTATATCCACACTCCTGACCCAAAAATATCTAGCACAAGAAGAGTTTCCTTTCCCTTACTTAGAAAGGGATCCCACCCACTAGCTACTTCAAATAAATCATAACGAATGCTCAGAATTTTATGTTCTGTGGTTTTCAAGAGTTTAAAAAGTGCATTTGTGATCCTCCAAAGGGCAGGCGCCCAAATTACTCAGAGGCAACGTATGTCCTTATATCTATTAATAACGCACTGTCTTACCAAAATGCTTATTAGTGCAATTTTTAAATGGGCCATCTTAAATACACACAGACAGTAGAGATTATATATATATATATATATATGTATATATATATAGTGGTCTTGAATAATTAATCGATATTTTTTTCTCTGGAAAGATATATTATTTATAAAGCTATCTCAGGTATGTTTTTATTTTTCAGGATTGATTTATGCAAATAGAATAGTAATTGCTGCAGGTGGGTACTTGTAAGCAAAGGAGCGTTACCAGTTCTGAACATGGATTTTCAAAGCCCCTCTCATTTGTGTTAGGTAATGTGGTTAGAATTTTAAAGGTTTGAAATTTGTCTCTACTGGGTGGGATAATATCAATCTATATTGCATATAAAGCTCAATACTGGAGTATCTGACATCATGGAAAATGCTATAAACATTTCAATACGCCATTCAGAAAGAATCAATTTTTATTTGCACGATTTGGAATCTATTTGGCACTATGTATTTTCTAGGGAATAATTAGCAAGTGGTTGGAAGGCAGGGATTTGGCTGAAAGCTGCCAACCCAAGATACTAATTTAGAATGCTAATATAGAGGACTGATTTCAGATTTGGGGGGTGGGGGAACATGTTCAAGCCAACCCCATGAAGGAGCCTGAAATGGTGAAGACAAACAATGGGCTGTTCTTTTTGGGGGGGATGCGCTTTTTGGAGATATCACCATCTCTTGCATTAGTCAAACTACCTTCATCTTCCCTTTCCTACCCCTAAATCTGGAACCAATCAGCACTTTTGAAAACTGCCTGAACTATTTGTCTTTCTGGGTTTGAGGAGGAATAATTAATGAATAGAAAGTGCTTTGCAAATGGAAAATGCTATTTAAATGCAAAAAATCCTTTCTTGTGCTAATGAATGATCTCCTAATCAGTACTATATATTAATATAATGTTTTCCCCTGATCAGTCAGTGACTTATGGAATATCTTTTGGTAGAGATAAAGGCATGATTAAATGCAGTTTAAATTTGTCTTTTTCAATACTATATATAGAGTGTATCAAAGTCTTCGTGCAATTTTGAGCTTGCAACACTCAATATGTATCTTTGTCCTTAACGTTTGAAGGATGACTCTGCTCCAAGGTATTGAATTCCATTGGATGGTATTATTATTTGTCATCAACTATGTCTAGTAAATGCTGTGGAAAAGTACAAATCACCCTTGTCATTTTAAAAGCATCAGATATGCTCAGTGATTTATTCACTTAATAGCTAAGTTAACTTAACATTCAATTAATGGATAAATAAGCATCAGCAGACAGCCTGGTTTCTGAATAATGGGGCTGGTTTATTAGAACTTTGAATTCAGTTACCTGCTCCATCACAACTCATTCTCTTTGAACCCTAATTTTTAATACACAAAAGTTGAGACATATTTTCCTTCATTGATAAGGGTACTGCAAAGGAGAGAGACTGTATGGTTTTCTGGCAAGCGTGCCAGTCTTAGAGTCAGGAAAGCATGGGTTGAAATCCTGGCTAGTTGTTTACTGTCTGTGAGAGCCTGTGTGGGCCATTTAAATCCCCTTAGACTGTTTCCTCATCTATAAAATGAGAGTTATAATAATGACTGCCCCAAACTCACAGGGTTATTATGAGGTTCAAATGAAATCATGTATATAAAACATTTTGAGAACCTTAAATTTCTGTATAAATGGCATCTGTTACTAAAGATTGCTTAAAGCTCTTTTGAGGGAGTAACATTTTCTTCAGCTATACAATTGGATACAGGCTGGAACATGACGTTCAATTTGTCTTTAGTTAATTGGAAAGTCTAGGAAGTTTTCAGAGAACAGTTAAGTATTTTTAAAGTTTTCTATAAAATGTATTTGAAAGAAGGATTCTTGGAGTAATCCCACTTGTTAGGAATCCTGAAGGGGTTTAAATAAAGGTAGGAATGGGGAGAGAGGAGAATTGAAGAAAGGGACCTCCTTGAGGGACCTGGTGGTACCAGTTCAAGCTATTTTGATTGATATCCTTTTTTTTAATTTGAAAATTTTTAATTAATTAATTTAGAATATTTTTCCATGGTTCCATGATTCATGTTCTTTCCCTCCCCTCCTACCAATCCCCTCCCATAGCCAATGAGTAATTCCACTGGGTTTTACGTTTATCATTGATCAAGACCTATTTCCATATTATTAATGTTTGCACTAGGGTGATCATTTAGAATCTACATCTCCAATCATATACCGATTGACCCATGTGATCAAGCAGTTGTTTTTCTTCTGTGTTTCTGTTCCCACAGTTCTTCCTCTGGATGTGTTTAGAGTTCTTTCTCATAAGTCCCTCAGAATTGTCCTGGATCCTTGAATTGTTGCTAGTAGAGAGATTCATTACATTTGATTGTGCCACAGTGTATCTGCCTCTGTGTACAATGTTCTCTTGGCTCTGCTCCTTTCACTCTGCATCAATTCCTGGAGGTCGTTCCAGTTCACATGGAATTCCTCCAGTTCATTTTTCCTTTCAGCACAATAAACTCTCTTAACTGCATTTTCCTCATCTATGAAATAAGGGTTATAATGACCACCACACCTATCTCACAGGTTGATAAGAATATTAAAATTCAATTTGAAAGTCACCTACTATACTTAAGGCATTTTTAACCATATGTATTAACAACTCTGTTCTTTATTTTTAAATTTCGTACATCACACTTTAACTTATTACATCCAAACATTTTTCAAGCAAATGTCTTCTTTGTTAAACCTTATATTCATCCCATGATTTCTGTACAGAATTATAAGTACATTACTTTTTGCCATTAAGTTGCTTTTTGCAATTCTCAGAGTAAGAGAAACATTTAGTGAGAAGATATGGTTCAAATGAAAAGGCAGGTGTGCATGGCTACTCAACTAAACATACAACCTGAAGAAAAAACAAATTAATGAATTGACCTGTCTTGAGGGAGAGTTGATTCTGGAGCCAAGGATATCTGGCTCTCAAGTCCTGATTGTGAAACATAACAGCTGAATGACTATGGGCAAGTCACTAAACCTCAAAGTGCTATATGCAACTCTCTAAGAGAACAAATGAAAGAAAAATTATCAATTCATATTGGAAGAGGGAGTTGCTTCCTATGAACTTTCTATATCAATGAAATTATGATTCTTGTCTCTATTCCTATCTCTGGATTAGGCATTAGAAATTTAAAGAATAAAAAATATATAGTCCTAGATTTTCTGAAGTTTACATTTTATAGGGATTGCAACTAATTATGCATCTAATGCATACAATTAAGTAAATACCAAGTTTCTAAGAAGTGATTTCAGATTAGGGAAAAATTTTATACCAGAGATAAAACTTCAGCTGTGCTTTTCTAGAGAAAGCTAAAGTTTTTAAAAGTCAGAAGTAAGGAAAGAGTGAAATGTGGACATGGGGTACCACTATTGCAAAAAGCCACGTATGTGGAAGATGGAAAGTTGTGTGTCCGGAGCAGCAAAGGGACTGCTTTGGTTAGAATGGAGAATGTGCTAATGGAAGTCATGTAAAATAAGACTGGAAGTAAAAGCTAAGTTTTGGATCTCTACATTGCAGCATGAAGGTTTTGTACCTTAGAGCTAATCCAAAACCACATAAATATTTGAACAATGGGGTAGAGGAGGGGTAATTTGCTAAGATCTGTGTCAACTGGATAATTGTGTGGTTGGGAGAGGTGAAAGTCTGGAGACAGACCTATTAGAGAACTTTTGCAAGGGAGAGATAATAAACACCTTCCCTCAGATAGTGGCTGTGTGATTGGAGAAATGGGAGTGGAAATGAAAGGTGTTATGGAAGTTGGACTGACAAGTCTTGGCAACTAAGAGGAAATCTTGGCACCTACAGTGAAACCATTACTCAGTTAAAGTAGGAGAGGCTAGGATCATTAAATATATTCCACCTGTGAAGATTTTCTTAATCATATACAATGAACCCATCTTCTCAAAGTCTGGCACTGCATATGACATTCAGAAGTCAATTGAATCCCAAGTCACACTTACAAGTGGCTGTGACTGATGTTAACATTTTCACATCTGAAATACAAACACTTGATCACTTTGATCAGTGTGTCTGGACCCACCTGACAAACATTCATGAAGAAGAAGTACATTTCTACAGTGCTCTAGTCTATCCAAGGCAACTTTCAAAGACTAATTAATAGGAAATTTCAGTCCGAGGTCTGGCCAAGATTTGTAACTTTAAAACAAGTTACTAGAAAACATTTAAGTTATAACGTGAATTTCAGAGTGTTTTACAAATGTTAACTTGGCTCAGAACGAACTTCCAAAACTGAAGCAGGAAGAGATTAAAGTAAATTGTAAAAGACTGGCATTTAATATGCTGATAATAACAAAAATTTACAGGATGTTCATTGCAGGCATGAAGTTGATTTTTGTTTCTTGTTCATGCTTACCTGATTTTCCTGAGTGACTATTGTGTTGTACCTTTAAATCTCTTGACATTGTGTGGTACCGATCCAACATGTAAATCATTCATTTGATTTCCTTTTTATACAACCAAAATACCTGTTTGTTTGCTTTTTTTGTCACACAACTCAAGATATATTTTTTGCTCATTCTTCCATAGTTTGTGAGCAAAATTATGGTCCATATAATCCAATCATGCATCTCCATCGTATTTTTCAGTAACCCCAAATTTTGATTCCTTGGAGACTGTGATATTCTGTATTCTGTAACTCACAGCTATAGAACATCATTTAAAATTTTTAGATGTTAAAAAATTTGATTTTTATTTCATGGTGAGATTTGATAGCTTCCAATAAATTTGTCAAAATAGATGGCAGACATTTAATTAAAAACATTTAATTCAGTACTAATTATATAATAAAAAGCAGTTCACATACTGATCAATTATTCTAGTTTGTCCTTTCATTTCAAAGTAATACTATTTGTCTCAGTGATTTTCATATGTAAATATCAACAATGTGTGAAGTTTACTTGATATGAAATGACACATAGCAGAGTTTAAACATACTTTTGGAATATAAGCAGATGAACTTATTTCCTTAATTTGTAATTTTTAAAAGTTAATTAATTAATTAGTTTTGAATATTTTTCAATGGTTACATGATTCATGTTCTTTCCCTCCCCTCTACCACCCCCCTCTGGTAGCCAATGAGCAATTCCACTGGGTTTTGCATGTGTCATCAATCAAGACCTATTTCCATATCATTAATATTTGCAATGGAGTGATCATTTAGAGTCTACATCCCCAATCATATCACCATTAAGCCATGTTATCAAGCAGTTGTTCTTCTGTGTTTCTGCTTCCACAGTTCTCTCTCTGGATGTGGATAACGTTCTTTCTCATTAAGTCCCTCAGAATTATAATGGATCATTGCATTGCTGCTAGTAGAGAAATCCATTATGTTTGATTGTACCACAGTGTATCAGTCTCTGTGTATAAGGTACTACTGGTTCTGCCCCTTTCACGCTGCATAAATTCCTGGAGGTCATTCCAGTTCATATGGAATTCCTCCAGTTTATTATTCATTTTAGCACAATAGTATTCCATCACCAACAGATAACAGAATTTGTTCAGCCATTCCCCAATCAAAGGGCATACCTTCATTTTCCAATTTTTTGCTACCTCGAAGAGCATGGCTATAAATATTTTTGTATAAGTCTTTTTCCTTATTATCTCTTTGGAGTATAAATCCAGCAGTGGTACGGCTAGATCAAAGGGCAGGCAGTCTTTTAAAACCCTTTGGGCATTGTTTCAAATTGCCTTTCAGCATGGTTGGATCAATTCACAACTCTACCAATGGTGCATTAGTGTCTCAATTTTGCCACTTCCCCTCCAACATTTATTACTTTCCTTTGCTGTCATGTTAGCCAATCTGCTAGGTATGAGGTGGTACCTCAGAGTTGTTTTGATTTGCATTTCTCTAATTATAAAAGATTTATAATTCTTTTTTCATGACCTTATTGATAACTTTGATTTTTTTATCTGAAATTTGCCTATTCATGTCCCTTTTCCATTTATTATTGGTGGAATGGATTGATTTTTTGTACAATTGATTTAGTTCCTTATAAAGTTGAGTAATTAGACCTTTTTCAGAGGTTTTTGTTATAAAGTTTTTTTCCCAATTTGTTGCTTCCCTACTAATTTTGGTTGCATTGGTTTTGTGTGTACAAAACCCTTTTAATTTAATGTAATCAAAATAATTCATTTTACATTTCGTAATATTTTCTATCTCTTGCTTGGTCTTAACATCTTTTCTTTCCCATAGATATGTCAGGTATACCATTCAATATTCACCTAATTTACTTATAGTTTCCTTCTTTAGAGTTAAGTCATTCACCCATTCTGAATTTATCTTGGTGTAGGGTGTGAGATGTTGATCTAAACCTAATTTCTCCCAAATTATTTCTAATTTTCCCAGTGGTTTTTGTCAAATAGTAAACTTTTTCCTAAAATTTGGGATCTTTGGGTTTATCGTACACTATCTTGCTGAGGTCATTTACCCCAAGTCTATTCCATTGATCCTCCCTTCTGACTCTTCTCCAGTACCATATTGTTTTGATGATCGCTGCTTTGTAGTACAGTTTAAGGTATGGTACTGCTAGGCCCCCATCCTTCACATTTTTTTTTCATTATTTCCCTTCATATTCTTGATCTGTAGTTCCTCCAAATCAGTGATTCTCAAAGTGGGTGCTACCACCCCCTGATGGGTGCTACAGCAATCCAGGAGGGCAGTGATGGTCACAGGTGCATTTATCTTTCCTATTAATTGCTATTAAAATTTTAAAAAATTAATTTCCAGGGGGCTAAGTAATATTTTTTTTGGAAAGGGGGCAGTAGGCCAAAAAAGTTTGGGAACCACTGTTCCAAATGAACTTTGTTATATTTTTTGTATGGCACTAAATAAGTAAATTAATTTGGATAGGATTGTAATTTTCATTATGTTAACTCATCCTACCCATGAGCAATTGATGTTTTTCCAATTGTTTAGATCTAGTTTTAATTGTGTGGAAAGTTTTTTGTAGTTGCATTCATATAATTCTTGTGTTTGTCTTGGCAAATAAATTCCTAAATATTATATGTTGTTGTAAGAATAATGAGAACCAATCACCAATGTTATGGATGGAGGGGAGATAGAGTCTATGAGGGGAAACTCTTTTAGCTCTCCCCTCCTTCCAAATATGCACTGCTGAGAATTTGAAGGGGTGTCACCCCGGAACTGGGTGACCTGGATGGATGTGCCGCCCCACTGGAGTTAGGAGTGACGCTTCCCTATAAGAGGAGGTATGGGGGACCCTAATCTGATTCTGAATGAGGATTGGGTTCACGTAAAAGCCTCCCCTGAGATTAGTCAACTTCACAGCAGGGGGTCTGGCTTCAAGATGGAGGTAGCCAGACCAAGCTGTGATTCCCCTCCCCTCGTCTCTCAGGCACTCTGGAATGATATCTGACTAATGAATGCTTTTTATTCTTCGCAATTCAGGGTTTAGGGAAAGGGGTGAAGGGCAGAGGGATTTTGGGGTGCCTTCTCTGTTTATATGGAGTCTGTCACTCAGGTGAGAACCTTTGGGGTTCCCACTCCTAAGCATCTCCCACCACTTCTCCATCTGTTTCTATTTCTATCCTTTTCTATAATTGTAAATTAGATGAAAAAGGGTCTCTCAGCAAGGTTGGGCAATGGGGGAAGGAGCCCAAGAGATCGCTTCCAAAATGGAGTCCAGACTTAAATCTTATTGGATGAGAATCGATGGGATGCCTTTGACCAGGGAATCAGGGTATCAATGTCCAAAGAAGGATCCTCAGGAAGCCCTCAGGACTGGATTCGAGCTGAGATGTTCTCCTCCTCCCTCTCAGTCCTCTGCCAGAAGTCCTTCCTCCTCCCTCCTTTCCTGGAGAATTACTCAGAATCCTCTCTGGTCTTAACTGTCACCAACTGTCACCAACAGCCTTCTTCTGGCTTTTTGTCCCATCCCCCATCCTTACATTGTCTAGGGTGATTTTAATTAATTTGTCATTTTTATTGGTAACTTTTGATTATTCATCACAATCATATCCAAATATATCCTTTACCCCTCAGCGACTCATTAAGCTGTCTCTTACTTTATTTTTAAAAAATGTTACAAGGAAAGAGGAATGGAAAAAAAACAGATTAACAACATCATCCAAGATGTCCATTAAGTCTGATAATATAAATATTGTTGCACACCTATATAATCCCTCACCCCTACCCTGCAAAGAAGGGAGGTAGGTATATTTTCTAATCTTTCTTTGAAGAGGAAAAGGTTGATTATCATGACTACTTATAGTATAGGTTATTTTTTTACTTCTTTCTTTTTAAATTTTGGTCATTTTGTATAGTTTTCCTAAAATTCCTTAAATCACCCTGAATCAATTCATATATACCCCCATGCTTCTCTGAATTTTTCATATTTACTTATTCTTATGATGAAGTGAAATTCCATTATGTGTTGATACCACAATTTCTTTAGCTATACCCCTTTTAGTAGGCATCTACTTAGTTTCCATTTCTTTGTTAGTATACCAAAAAATGCTCTTAGAATTATTTTGTTATTTATGAGAAGTATTTTTATCTTCCTTGGGGTATTTACCTATTAATGAAGCCTCTGAGTCAGAGTATAAATATTTTTCTTACTGTTAAAAACATAATTTTGAATTGTATCTAAGAATGGCTGGAAAAGTTTACAGATCTATCACCTATATGTTAATGTAGTAAAGAATAATTTATAAATGGCCTATATTTACTGGTTTCCAACAGGTCACAATTTAACTTAGGCATAGCCTACTAGAGGAACTCCTTCCTTCTCTCCCCAAGTAAATTTTTTTTGTTTAAAATCCAAATATAAGATAATTAATGTTGTTTGCTAATTCATGCTATGAAAATATTACCATTGATCATTAGCAAATATATGTATTTAATTATAATGAAAAGAGAGTTCACCCCAATCCACCTGTCCTTCCATTCATACAACAGCCTTTTAGAGGCAGCTTGATGGTATAATGGATAGAGCACTGGATCTAGGTCAGGAATATGTGAACTTAAATCAAGCTCTTTGACCCTGGACAAGTCACTTAACTCCTGTCTGCCACAATTTCTTCATCTGTAAAACAGAGATAATAATATCATCCACCTCCTAGGGTTGAGATGAAGATAAAATAAGTTTAAAGCAAAGATGGGCGATAAGTAGCAGAGTAGATCAGTGATTTCCAAGGTGGGCACTGCTGCCCCCTGGTGGGTGCTGCAGCAATCCAGGAAACCGGTGATGGCCACACTTTTTTTTTTTTGTATTATATTCTATTCTGAGTTCAATAAAGTTTCATAATTTCCAGGGGGCGCTAAGTAATATTTTTTTCTGGAAAGGGGGTATTAGGCCAAAAAAGTTTGGGACCATGCGATAAAGCACTAGGACTATAGTCAGGAAGATTTGAGTTCAAATTTGACTTTAGACATTTACTAGTTATGTGACCCTGGGCAAGTCATTTATCCTCTGTTTGCCTCAGTTTCCTTATCTGTAAAGTAGGGACAGCAACACTACCTACCTCAGAGATTAGTGATGAAGGCCAAAAGAGATATTATTTGTAAAGTGCTTAGCACAGTGCCTGGCATGTAGACACTATTTAAATAATTCTTCCCTTCTCTTCCTTCCCCTCCATTGTAAATTGTTTTGCAAACTTTAAAGCACTATACAAATCTTAATAAGATTCTCCATATCCCAGATGGATGCTGTGCTAGTCATTGAGGATACAAAGACAACAATAGGAAATATTTGAAATCTAGAAGCTTAAATAAGTTGGAAGGAAACCAAATGCGTGTGCCTTAGTTTTTATATTAACTTAACATCTCCACAACCTCTGCCTTATTTACAGAATTGACCAAAAACTAGCCTGATTACTAACTGTTTGCCATGACCAAGTTATGATTTTGTCCAGTTAAGTAGTAAACAATGTGAGTTTGCTTTGTGTTACTGTTCTCTTTTCACAATAAGTGCTCCATTAATGCAAATTATCTAACTTCTACCTATACATTCCTGAGATTAGAAGAGACTAAAAAACATTGAGATACTGTTTGGATTTCCTACAGGGACTCCTAAATCTTGTATTCCTTATGAAGAAACTTTTTTTTTCACTGTTTAAAGAATAATTTATTAATAAATAAAATAATAAAAAAATGAAGAAAAGAAAACAGCATCTATCTTCTGAGATATATAACCATATATATAATTATATCTCATATGATAATACAAACAATTAAAAGAACAAATTATAAAACTGGAAATTGTTATTGAATATGTGGGAAGAGAGAAATGGAAGGATCCATCATTAATTAAAACACAGAACGATGGTGAACTGTAATTATGATTGGCAATAAAATGCAATTCAGTGAAAGAATGTAAGTCCACTTTCTGGTGTACCTAGGACATACAAGGTCAGGATACAAGCTCAAAACCATTAGTGTCATGCAATCTGCTCTAAGCTTTACTGATTAAATATCCTTTTTATGCAGTGATTTGCTGTGATTTCTGGCTCCACCCTACATCTATCTATTTTATCCAACACCTATCATATATTGACTTTGTGTTCTTTCCACTGCTAACCTTTCTTTTCATTGTAATTCTACAATGCTAATAACACTCCCATCTCCCCTTGAACTGATTTTAGCTGTATCTAAGAACAAATAATAGTTTCTATTGCTGAAAAGATTGTCATATTGTATGATTGAACAAGTTTTCTGTTTGGGGTAATTTTATATTGCATCCATGGTAAAATAGTTAATTATTTCCATTTTTGTAACTGTGAAGCAGCCTTGGGAAAGAAATGTCTATAAAGAATTATTTCTGGCTCTTATATTTTGTTTTTATTAACATATAAACATTTTATTACTGAGACATGAACAATGGCTATTCCTGTTCAACAAAGCTACTCTTGAGTAAAATACAAATGACTCAAACATGAAACATGCTATATTTGGGGCATATAGATATACTCAAGTGCTGGAGGCTTTCTCCTGTTCTTTTGATATCAAAAGGGCTCCTCCATGTTTCTTATCCAGGCTCTCTTCCTGGTTTCCTCTGGAAGTCAAAGCAATATCATCTATATTCTGGAACTTAGCATGAAGTACCTAATTGGCCTGGAACAGTCTCTCATAGACCATTCAAATGGAATATCCATACCCAAAACTCATCCTCCCTTCTTCTTTTGGAGAGATCTTCCTAGTTTACATTTTTCAGTGGGGCTCATTCAGGCTGGCCTGCCTTTATTCCTTTCCTAGGTTTCATTCCTGACTTCCTCCAGTTTCCATATATAACTTCATTCCTACACATCCCTTCATTTTACCTCCTTCTATTTTGTTCTTACCTAATTAAAATACAAACTGTTCTGGGTGCAAGGACTGGCTTTCTTTTAGCTGGTCTGTATAATTGTAAGGATGGGATTTGTGCAAGGGACCAAAGGAGCCAGAGAAGGCAGTTGTTGACAGTTATTGACAGTTGAGGCCAGAAAGGATTCTGGGGATTTTTTTTTCCTCTGGCAGAGGACTGGAAAGAGGGAGGAGGCCTACATCCCAGCTCAGATCCAGTCCTGAGGCTTCCTGGGTATCTTTCTTTCAGAAATTGAAACCCTAATTCCCTGATCAAAGCCAATACTTTGCATCTCACCTATCAAGACTTCAACCATAGAGTTTGCTAAGTTTTGGGACTCCATTTTGGGAACAATCTCTTAGTCTCTACCCATTACCCAACCTTGCTGAGAAACCCCTTTCAGTCAAAACTTACAATTATAGAAAAAGGATAGAAACAGAAAAATAGAAATAGAAGGAGAAGGGGTGAGGGAAGAAGCTTAGGAATGGGAACCACTAGAGTTCCCACCTAAGTGACAGACCCCATAGGAATAGTGAAGAAGGCACCCCCAAATCCCTCTGCCCTTCACCCCTTTCCCCAATCCCTGATTTGCGAATAATAAAAGCAATTTAACAGTCAGATAGCATTCCAGAGTGCCTGAGAGACAAGAAGTGAGAGGGGTACCACAGCTTGGTCTGGCTTCCTCCATTTTGAAGCATGACCACCCATTGTGAATTTAACTGATTGGGGGGAGGTTTGTGTGAACCCCATCCTTATTCAGGATCAGATTGGGGTACCACATACCTCCTCTTATAGGGAAGCCTCGCCCCCAACTCCTGTGGGACAGCACAAACATCCTGGTCACCCAGTTTCAGGGTGACACCCACTTAAAGACTCCCAGTATATATTCAGCTCCAGGGGAGTACTGAAAGAGAGACTCACCACATGGACTTTCTCTATCTCCCTTCTACCAAACATTGGTTACTGGCTTTTTAATTGGTTACTGACTTAGTACAGTACCTGGCTCACTAGCACCTTATCATTGTGTGTTTTTTCCTTTACTCTCTTCTTTTTTTTCCCCCATGAAACACATGAGTTGTCAATACTTTATCATTGCTCTCATGATAAAATCAGTTAATTTTCTCTCTTAAGCACATATATATTGCTTCTTCTATATTAGTTCCTTTTTTTGAGTTATGCATTATAGGCTGCTTATGTCCATCACATGTCTTGATTTCTTGATTTCTTTTCCTATTTAGATGAATATTAAGGACTTTAATTTTAGAATAGTAGATTTAAAACTATAAGAAATACCAAAAGCCATTGTGCCCAATACTCTCATTTTTTGGATGAAATTAAGAGCCCAGGGTGGTTACATGGGATATTTAACATCACACATAGAGTACATGCCAGATTTGAGACTTGAAATTGTCTTTTTTCTTGAAACAACACTTTCTACTGAACCACACCACCTCGTTATTACTTTCTTTATTTAGCGTGGAAAGGGACCTTAGAGGCTATGAGTCCAATCATTCACTTTATAGATGAGAAAACCAAGCAGAGAGGCTAAGAAACTTGCCCAGTGTCACATTGTTTTTGAGAGCCTGGAGCAGTGTTTCTTTTTTTCTAATTTAAATTTGTCTATTTATCACATTAAAATACTCAGGTAACCCTCTCCCTTCCTTCTGTTTCCCCATTAGAGAAGATATTATTTGGGAAAAAGATATATGTGTACACACACACATATATAAATATATATCTTTGCTTATTTCTATTTATTGGTTTTTTTTCTGGCAGTGGATATACACAAGTCATTCTTCAAACAATATTTCTGTTGCTATATATATGTTCTATTGGTTGTAGACATTTCACTCTTCATAATTTCATGTGTCTTCCCATGTTTTTTTCCAGAATTAGCCTGTCATTTCTTACAACACAGTTGTATTCCATCACAATCATATGCCACGAGTTTAGCAACTCTCTTGTTGATGATCATCTCCTCAGTTTCCACTTTTTTGCCACCATAGACTTGCTGTAAATATTTTTGAATATATATATATATATATATATGTTTTCTCCTATCACCTCAGGAAAGAAATCTAATAGTTGTATTGCCATGTCAAAAATTATACACAGTTTTATAACTCTTTTGGGCATAATTCCAAATTATTCTTCAAAAATGTTTAGATCAGTTTATAGATCCACTAATAGTGTATTATAGTCCCCATTTTTCCACATCCCCTCTAATATTTATCCTTTGCCCTTTATATCATTTTAGTGCATTTGATAGATATTAGATGTTATGTCAGAGTTGTTTTGCTTTCCATTTCTCTAATTAATGAGGATTTAGAGCATTTTAAATATTTTTATGTAGTTTTGATTTCTTCTAAAAAATCCTCTGTTTATATCTTGTAACCAGTTATCAATTAGGGAATTGCTCATATTCTCAAAAATTTTTCAAGTTCTCTATATATTTTAGGCATGAGACCTCTAGCCAAAAATTTGTCTATACAGTTTTCCCCAACTTACTGCTTTTCTCCTAATCTTGGCTGCTTTGGTTTTATTCATACAACACCTTTTTTAATTTAATATATTCAAAATGATCCATTTTACTTCTTATAATGCTTTTGATCTCCTATTCATAAATTCTTCTCCTGTCCATAAATCCAATCGGTAATATTTTCCCTATTCTAATTTGCTTATGATATCTCCATTTTGCCTAGGTAATTTATCCATTTTGACCTTATCTTGGTAAATGATGATATATAGACATTGGTCTATATCTAGATTTAGCCATACTCTTTTCCAGTTTTCTCAACAATTTTTATTAGGTTTCTATAATCTTCTACAAGTGTTTGTTATATGTCTATTCTATTCCACTGATCTACTTTTCTGTTACTTAGCCAGTAACAGATAGTTTTGATAATTACTGCTTTATAATGTAGTTTTAAATCTAGTACTGGTAGAGGATCTTCCTTTACATTTTTTCCATTCATTCTTTTGTTATACTTGACCTTTCTTTTTCTAAACAAATTTTATTATTTGGGGCAGTATTTCAACTCAGTTCTCCCTGAGTCCAGTTTCAGTACTTTCTTTGCCATGTTATTAGATATTTTAAATATAGTACATTTTATTTTTGGATCATCTATTATCTTTTGCCTGAAAGTAGTCTTAGTTGAATGGGAGTAGCCATTATTCATGTCTTAATCAGAAAGTATCAGCAAAAAAATAATAAATTAGTAATAAAGTATAAGTGCCACAAATATTCATCTTTTTCTCTTCAATTTGAAAAAATACAAAGAGTGATTATTAAACCTGTCAGACTCAATTCTTCTGGTTTAGCAATATCTTGTTACATGTAGAATCCCCAATAAAATCTCTAGGGAATATTGCTCCTACAAAATGATTGAAATTTTCACTTGTAGATTAAGTTCAAATGAGTATGGAATATTATATTTCTCTGTTTGGTGTAGTAACTGAACATGATTTAAAATCATTCAGTCTTAGATCATGAAGTGTCCTAATCATTCGATTCAAACTCTTAACTTTATACATGTAGAAACTGAGACCCAGGAAGCAAATGACTTGCTAAACAACTTAGAGGAAGTAGGTAGAATAGTCATAATAAAAAAATCAATTCTTTTTATCAACTCCAGATCATTTTGCAGAATCATATTGTATAATTAAATAGTTACATGGTTATCAGTTACTGCCTAGTTCTTTCCATCAATTTTTACCTTCAATTAATACCTTCAATTTTTTTCACTTCTTTTTTTCTTTTAAAATTTATTGTATAATGAATATATTTTGTCCCTCTCACTTAGAACTATGCTATTATATCTGCCCTTCAGGGACTTAGGGTGATCTTATAGATTGGGAAGTTCTTCTGTACTATCATGAGCTAGTTCTCACTAGCTATGTTCTCCCCATTGTTAGGGGCCAGTTACTCACACCCCAGAGCAAAAATGTGACAGAGCAAATGAGACAAAAGAAGGATTGCAGACCTACTATAGACTTTTAAATGTACCTGAAGAATAATGAACTGGATGAATTCCATGTGAACTGGAACTACCTCCAGGAATTGATGCAGAGTGAAAGGAGCAGAACCAGGAAAACTTTATAAAGAGAGACAGATACACTGTGGTACAATCCAATGTAATGGACTTCTCTACTAGCAGCAATGCAATGATATAGGACAATTTTGAGGAATTTATGAGAAAGAACGCTACCCACATTCAGAGAAAGCACTGTTGGAGTAGAAACACAGAAGAAAAACAACTGCTTGATCACATGGGTTGATAGGGACATAATTGGGGATATAGACTAAGCGATCACCCTAATGCAAATATTAATAATATGGAAATATGTCTTGATCAATGACACATGTAAAACCTAGTGGAATTACTCATTGGCTATAGGGGAGGAGGGGAGGAAGGGAAAGAACATGAATCATGAAACCATGGAAAAACATTTGAAATCAATTAAATAAAATTTTTCAATAAAAAAAAATTAATGCACTAGAAGCCAAGCCATACCAAAAGCATCTTCCATCTACAGCAGTGGTTCCCAAACTTTTTTGGCCTACCGCCCCCTTTCCAGAAAAAAAATATTACTTAGTCTCCTGGAAATTAATTTTTAAAAAAATTTTAATAGCAATTAATAGAAAAGATAAATGCACCTGTGGTCATCACCACCCTCCTGCATCACTGCAGCACCCACCAGGGGGTGGTAGCACCCACTTTGTGAATCACTGATCTACAGCATTGTTAGTCAACCGGAACCAGTTAAAGACTAGCTGGACATATTCCACAGTCTATCCAAGGAACTTCCTTATACATCATCATGACTCTCCCCTAAGCAGCCTGCTTAGCTTCTTCATGGGAAGAGAGGTGAATGAGGAAAATTCACTTTATTTAGGGCAATATGGATAAAAGCTACACTAACATAAGAGAATAATGACATGGTAGAGACTGTCTTGGATTCCCAATTAGATCTGATGTGGCAAATCATGTAGATATGAGGTATATAAACTTCCTAGATTTGGGGGAACCATCTTCTCACACTACTACTTCTATTTTTATATGTGTAAGTGGCTTGTCCAAGATGTAACCAAATTTAACATGGAGGCTTGCTGTATCTTGCCTTTTCTTACTGTATTCATTAGAGTGGCCTCCTTTGATTGGGTACTTAGCAAGAACAGGGAGGATTTATTTTAATGGCCAGATTGGGGCAATTTTTCTCTTTTCCTGAATGTTCTTTTATCAGTGGTCTTTCCTGTTGCTTCCATAGGGTAAAGATAAGTTGATTCACAATGTGGGCATCATATATTGATCTAGGAGGGAAGCAGCTACGTTCCTTCTCTTTCTTTTACTCTGGTGCCCAGAGAAATGAGTAAAAGAGTTTTTCTTTCTTTTCTTTTTTCATTTGTGTTTAGTTTTAGGTGCTATAATTGGGCCAAGAGTTCTGGGTATGGCAACCTTGGAATAAGGATTCCAGGTGGGATGTTGTAGCTAACCAGCCTCATAGGGAAGCTCTGAGAAGCCAGAATACCCAGGACTTAAGCCTCAAGGTGACTTTGGACATAGCACTGGTAGTATATATTATATGGGAACGGAGCTAAGCTGTGAAGCTAATATCTTTCCTCTCCTCCAAGGCTGAGGTGGAATAGATATAGGAGGAACAATTAAGTCCTCCAACATCAATTGGGGGGGGGGAGTAATTTTGGGTATTTGTAATTCAACTTTCTGAAGTAAATATTCCTTAGTAAACTAATCTGACTCTTTTAAAAAACTTATTTTGAGTATTTCCCCTTGTTACATGTTTCATGTTCTTTCCCTCTCCTCCAAACCCCTTAAAAACTGGGTTTTACATGTGTCATTGATTAAGCCCTGATTCTATATTATTGATAGTTGGACTAGTTATTGTTTAGTGTCTTCATCCCCAAAAATATCCCCATCAGCCCATGTGTTTAAGCAGTTGTTTTTCTTCTGTGTTTCTCCTCTCACAGTTCTTTCTCTGAATGTGGCTAGTTTTCTTTCTCATAAGTCCCTCAGCCTTGCTCTGGATCCTTGCATTGCTGCTAGTAGAGAAGTCCGTTAAGTTCAATTGTACCATAGTGTATCAGTTTCTGTGTATAATGTTCTCCTGGTTCTGTTCCTTTCACTCTGCATCAATTCCTGGAGGTCTTCCCAGTTCACATGGAATTCCACCAGTTCATTATTCCTTTAAGCACAACAGTAGTCCATCACCCACAGATAACACAATTTGTTCAGCCATTCCCCAATTGAAGGACATTCTCTCATTTTCCAATTTTTTGCCACCACAAAGAACATGGCTATAAATATTTATTTGTACAAGAACTAATCTGACTCTTAATTGGCTAATTAGTTGGTCTTCATTTTTACTTAGGGGAACATCATCAATGGGGACTGAAATCATTGGAGAAAGCCTAACTATACCTCAAACATGTTTAATGGTACAGAAGGATGCTAGGGAGGGGGAAAATCTAACATTCCGGAACTTCAAGTAGAGAGGTCAGGGTAGTCAGGGTTACATGTTTATTCTTCTACATGTAGAAAGTTTGCTGGATTTGGAGTCAAAAGATTTGGGTTATTATCAGGCAAGTTATTTAACTTCTTAACTGGTCTCTTATCTCCAATGTCTCACTTTGATTCATCTCTATTGTCCCCATACCAGTTTCTGTAAAGCATAGAACTGACCAGGTCACTCTCCTGTTTAAGAAGCTTCTCTGGTTGCCCCTTAGTTCCATAAAAGATAAACTCCTTTGTTTGACACTTCAAAGCCCTTTCACAGCCTACCTTTCATGACATTTTTTATATCACTCCCTGTCAATGGACTTGACATTACAGCCAAACCAACCCATCTGCTGTTTTCTATACATATCATTCCATCACATCTCTTTGTGCTTTTGCACTTGGAACAGTTTCTCTCCTTACTTTTGCCTTTCATGGCTCAGCTCAGGTGCCACCTCCTACAGGAAAGGCCTTGAATGATCTTCCTATTTGTTAGGAAACAACTTGACGAAATGACTTTTTTTTGTGTGTATATATGTGTGTGTGTACACATATATGTAACATATGTATATATCTAACATTTACTTATCTACACGTTCAGTCTCATACAAATAACATTTCTTGAGGGCAGGGTTTCTTGATTTTATCTTTATATTCCCAGATTATAGTGCATTTTCTTTCAAGTAATACATGCATATTGAATTCACATATCTGAGCCCCAGTTTCCTCACTTATAAAACCAAGTTCTTGGGGACAGCTAGGCAGCACAGTGGTTAGAGTACTAGGACTGGAGTCAGGAAGACCTGGGTTCAAATCTGTCCTTGGACATTTCCTAGCTTTTAACCCTGGACAAAACACTTAATTCTGATTGCCTAGTCCTTGATTCTCTTCTGGTTTTAGGCTTTATACTAGGACAGAAGGTAAGGATTGAAAAAAATAAAAGTACTTTGACTAAATGTTCTCTAATGTCCCTTCTAGCTCTGAATTCTATAATCTGGTAATATTATGGTTTTTATTCTGCCTAAATACACACATCTACATTAGTAGGGACGGATAGGTGGCTCAGTGAACAGAGCACTGAACCTGGAGTTAGGAGGAGCTGAGTTCAAATTTGGCCTCAGTTACTGATTAGCTATATGACCCTGGTCAAGTTACCTAAGCTCTGCCTTAATAAAATGGAGAGGGAAATGGGAAACCACTCCAGTATCTTTTCCAAGAGAGACCCCCAGATAATGCCTATGGGGTCACAAAGAGTTGGACACTAAAGAACAACAACAACAACAAAAATATCTTCACGTATGTGTAGCTAGAAAGATGACTGGATAGTTAGATATGTGCGTGTCTAAACATATACATTTATATTTCTATTTGGCAGAGTTTTTGCTCTAAACCTTTAGGATTCCCCTTCTTAGTCAGTGTTTTAAGTCTGCAGAAAGAAAAGGCAGTTAAAAATAAACTCTCCTCCTCTTACTTAATTTCAACAAAATAAAATGGCTGTTTAAATTACATGGCTCTCATGGAGTGATTTCCACATTGGCAAAGCCAGGGCATATGCACTTGTTAGGAGATAATTACCCCAACAACAACAACATGCATTTCTATGGAGTCCTTTACAAAAGAGTCACAGGGTGCTTTGCAATTAGACCACAACAAACAGCCCTGTTTTTCTTAAAAATTTTTTCAAATGTGGGAGTGGACAGATATGTCTTTAGTTTATAAGTGCCCAGACTGAAGGGCACTCTGAATAGAATCTGGGAAGAAATGGCACAATTGGGAAGCAGAGCTGCTCTGAGGAACTAGAGATTATGTGCTGGACAAAGCAAATATCCTGCTGATTCTGACCTTAATGAGTAACCAGGGACATATGGTAGTGACAAAAGATCTAACAAATTTACTGGGCTGCAGCCATGAACTGCCTCATCAGTGAGTGAGACAATGTTAAAGTCAATACTTATTTTTAGGAGGAGTCAATGCAGGGATGTCTAAATGAAGGGTTGCACCCAGACCAGTCCCTTGTTAGTGCTGCCTGAGACCAGACAGTCCCAAAGTCAATGATGTGGGTCACAATGGGTTAATCATTATAGACAAAATAATAATAATGTAGCCATAGAGACTACGCCCAGCCACATGCAAATCAGGCAATGAAGCAAATGAATCATAAATCTAGAGTTGGCAGGGACCCCCGAGGCCATCTAGTCCAACACCTCTCATTTTTCAGCTGAGGAAACTGAGGTCCACAGAGGTTACGTAGCCTGCCCAAGGCCATATAGGTAGTTAATATCAGAGGCAGAGTCCATGTGCTTCAGTTCCCCTGTATTTTGACGCCTATCTAGGGAAATAGATGCAGGGCTTAGTTTGAGGGTATGTGGAAGTATCTAAGAAATATACACAGTAAGGATTTGAGTTAAAAAATTAATAACAGACAAGACTGTTAAGTTTGTTAGATGAAAGGCACATGATTTTAATTTCCCTAACATCTTACAAGAGAACTTCTACCTTTTAAATTAAATCATCTTGGGTCTTTCTGTTTATCTCTCTCTACTTAGCCATCCTTTTTGGATTTAAAAAGCCCTGAGTTCATGTGGGAGGAGAAACACAGAGGAAAAAAAACTGCTTGAACACATGGGCTGATGGAGATATTATTGGGGGTGTAGACACTAAACAATAACTCTAGTCCAACTATCAATAATATGGAATTAGGTATTAATCAATGATACATGTAAAACCCAGTGGAATTGTGAGTTGGCTAAGGTGGGGTTAGGGGGATTTGGAGAGAGGGAAAGAACATGAAACATGTAACTATGGGAAAATACTCAAAATAAAAATAAAAATATTTTAAAAAGCTCTGATTTCAAATCTGACCTCAAATACTTTCTACCTGTGTGACTCTAGGCAAGTCACTTAATCCCATTTACCTCAGTTTCCTCATCTGTAAAATGAACTGGAGAAAGAAATGACAAACCACTCCAGCATCTTTTCCAAGAAAACTCAAATGGGGTCAAAAAGAGTCAGATATGACTGAAAATGATTCTCGTAGTCTGCATGTTGTATAAATGGAGATTTTGTACCTTTGTAATTATGTACCCCAGAATTCCTTAGTATTTCCCAGAATTCCTTTTAATATCTCCACCATGTTGGATGGTCATGTTTTGTATATAGTTTGCCGCAAGCACTTCCTCCTCCTCTTTTTTTCCCCACACGTAGGGCTGAGGAAGGTGGCTTTTTGCTCTAGCTTTTTTATGTTAGTTGTTAACACATTTTCTTAAATATAATACTTAGAATATTGGATATTAATTTTAATTCTCACAATGTCCTTATTGCATATTTCAATCACTAAGCTAATAGAAATTTATTATACACTTACTCTATGCCATACTTGTGTGACTATACCATGTACTGAGATTACAAATGGAAACAAAACCATCCCTATCCTTTAGAAGCTCACCTTCTACTGGGGAAGACAACAGGTATGTAACTAGTTACACATAAGATATATACACAATAATGAAAGGCAGTATATAAGAGGAAAACATTTGCGGCTAGAGGGACTGATAAAAGTCTCTTGCAACAGGTTGGATTTCAGCTGAACCTTCAGGGAAGCCCAGGAAACTATGAAGTTAAGTTAATCTCTACTGAACTGTATAATTTAACCTCTCATTGTCCCAAGATAGCTCTGTAAAACTAAGAATTGTAGAAGAGTTGCTAAAGTGCTTTTTTTTGAGATATTGTTTTCATCTAAGTTTTAATATCCATGAAATCAAAATTTCAAATGAAATATTCATACATATATTAGAGCAAATATGGTGGATAGAGAGAGAGAGACAGAGAGAGAGAGACAGAGAGAGAGGCAACAGAGGCAAAGGAAGAAAGGAGAAAGGAACAGGAGGGAAATGCAGAGATAACTGATATACAGATGGGTTAAGAGATTTGCCAAAGTTCTCACAGGAAATAAAGAACAATGACTACATTTGAACTCAGATCCTCTTTTTCAAAATTTGTGTGCTTTACAGTATACATCACTGGATTATTTTAAAAACAAGGGCATGGCTGGCCTCAGCCACTTCCCAGCTGTGTGACCCTGGGCAAGTCACTTGACCCCCATTGCCCACCCTTACCAATCTTCCACCTATGAGACAATACACTGAAGTACAA
The DNA here is from genome assembly GCF_016433145.1 of Gracilinanus agilis. Taxonomy (NCBI): domain Eukaryota; kingdom Metazoa; phylum Chordata; class Mammalia; order Didelphimorphia; family Didelphidae; genus Gracilinanus; species Gracilinanus agilis. Next base: position 310,963,331 of record NC_058133.1, read on the forward strand.
GGGTTAAAAAAACAACAACAAGGGCATGGATCTAGCCTCAAGATATAGATCCTTTCAAGTTTTATGATTCTTTCATCATATATTCCAAAATGTTGCAATCCATAATATTTAGAATGAATCCATTTTGTAACAACTTCTGGTATAAAATAATAAAAATAATTAATGATTAAGATAGAAATCTGTTTTGAAAAATATTGTACTCTAAAATATACAAACATTGCTTGATACAATGTTCTGTTAGCATGATTCCTGTCCAGTTGGAAAGAAAAGCTGAATATACACAAGACTCACCTAAACACTAGAGGCAAACACAGGAAATTATAAAATTAGGATTTGAAATCATAGGTGTCTAGACAAGAGCATAAAGCATCATGACCTTTATAGAAAAGGTGAGTCTCAAGCTGGGCCTCCCTAAAGGATGGGAAGAATTATATAGGCAGAGAGGATGTAGAAGGGCTTTCTGGATAATAAGAATAGCATTAAAGGAGTGAAAAATAACCCCTGAAAAAGAACTCAGAAATGCAATCATTTCTCCAAAGCCTGGATTAGGCCATGAGTCTAGTCAAAACCTGAAATGAATAACCTCTGTAACTTTTATGCAGGGGAGGAGAATGTCTTCCCTCTTAGAGAAAACTGGCATACTGTTAAGTTTTGGGCTTGTACAGACTTGTTGATGGAAACCAAACCAATGGACACTAGCCATCTTCTCAATTGCACAACTCTCTTGAGAAGTAGTATTTAAGTTGAATCAAAAAGAGGCAGAACAAACCAGACTTCCTGGTTAAGATGGTGCTGAGTAAAAAGCAGCTGCTTAACCACTCCTAAACGAAACATACGACTCCTCAAGAAGACATAAAAACAAATCCAGAGGAACGAAGGGACTCCACAATAGGACGTAGCATTGAAGGTACATGGAATTGGGGCATTTCCATTCTATAAAGGGGTGAAACAGCTCTCACTAAAACGCAATTTGAGCAACCCCTCTCCCTCCCCACACCACCAACAGTGCCAAAGCCTGCTCACAAGAGCTAGAGCAAGCTTGGAGCACCCATTAAGTCCTTGGCAGCTACCTGGGGTCACCAGGGCCTGTTCCTGAGAGCAGCAGTACTTAAGACCCCAAGAGGCTAAAGAACGCATGTGGACTTTGAACTCAGACCCTGAGTGCAGGCTCAAGCACAGGCTCTTGAGTCACGGATCCTGAGCACAGGAGTGGACCTTGAGTGAGGACCCAGTGCAGAGGGGTGCACGACTGTGGAAGCAGTGCCCTGAAACTATTAAAGGAGCCTCAGACAGAGGAACAAACAAGGGGGCCACCAGGAGGCTTGATCCTGAGAACAAGAAGATCTGAGACTTCAGGAGCCTAAAGAGTACAAACAGACTCTTGGTGTGAGGAAAAATCTGAGAGGGCACAGGGTAACAATGGCAAGCCATTCTCAAGAACCCCAAAAGAGAAAGATCATCAAGAAGAAATCTGTAACACTGGACAACTTTTACACAGAGAAAGTCCAGACAGCAGAGCAAACAGCAGAGGAGAACAAACAAGTAATCACATCCAAACCTTCCCAAAATAATGAAAACTGGTCACAAGCTATTGAAGAGTTCAAATCTGAGATGATGAGAAAGATGGAAGAGATCTGGCAAGAAAATAACAGTTTAAAAGACAGAATTTCACAATTGGAAAGTGAGGCAAGTCAACTGAAGACCAGAAATGACCAGAATGAAAAGGAAAACCAAAACATTATAACAGAAAACAAGTCCCTAAAGGCTAGAATTGAGCAATTAGAAGCTAATGATCTCTCAAGACAGGAAGAACAAATAAAAAGTCAAAAGACTGATAAAATAGAAGGAAACATGAAATATCTCACTGAGAAATCGACAGATCAAGAAAACAGGGCTAGAAGAGACAATTTGAGAATCATTGGTCTTCCTGAAAAAGCAGAAATTAATAGAAATTTGGACTCCATACTAAAGGAAATTATTCAGCAAAATCGCCCTGAAGTTCTACAACAAGAGGGCAATATAGACATTGAAAGGATCCATAGATCACCCTCTACTCTAGACCCAGAAAAGACAACCCCCAGGAATATAATATCCAAATTCAAGAGCTTCCAAGTAAAAGAAAAAATCTTACAAGAAGCCAGAAAGAGAAAATTCAAATATCAAGGAGCACCAATCAGGATCACACAGCATCTGGCAGGCTCCAAGTTAAAAGAACACAAGGCTTGGAATATTATATTCACAAAGGCAAGAGAAATGGGCCTTCAACCACGGATCAACTACCCATCAAAACTGACTATATACTTCCAGGGGAAAGTATGGGCATTCAACAAATTTGAAGATTTCCAAGTATTTGCACAGAAAAGACCAGGACTAAATGGAAAGTTTGATATCCAACCACAAAAATCGAGAGAAACATGAAAAGGTAAATAAGAACAGAGGGGAAAGAAAGAAGACTCATAATTTTAAAATTGCCACTTTAAGGGCTTCAATAAGATCTAATTATCTGTATTCCTATGTGGAGAAATGCTATATATAATTCTCTGTAGTGAACTCTATTCACTATTATAGTATTCACTATTATAGTAATCAGAAGAATAATTCATAGGGAGGGGACAGAATACTAAATGGTCTAAGATGACATGGGGGGGGTGGGAAAGAGGGGGTTGAATAGTAGGGGACACCAAGAGAAACTTGAGTGAATAAGAAAAATAGGATATTCTATTACACACAAAGAGGGCATGGAAAGGGGAGGGGACAAATAATATTATAAGAAGGAGAGAAAAAAAAGAAGAAAAAAAGATAAAAAAAATAAGGAGAGAAAGAGAGCATTAAGAGGTAATATTTAAACCTTGCTCTCAGTGTAATCAACCCGGAGAGGGAAGAGTAGCTATATTATCCATTGGGATATAAAACTCTATCTAACCCTACTGAGAAAGTCAGAAGGGAAAAACCAAGGGGAGCAGGGGAGTGGGGAAATCAAAAAAAGGGAGGGAGAAGAAGGGGGAGGGAATTCATTAGGCCTTTAAAAATAAAAAGAGGGGAATAATAAGGGAGGGGGTAGAAAGGGAAGTTAATCAAGGGAGGGGATAATGGATACCAGCTTAAAGAAAACCACTGGTTTAAAAGGAAATAATGTAATAAGAAGAGGTAGGACTAGGGGAGGATACAAAAATGTCAGGGAATACACAACTGATAATTATAACTCTGAATGTGAATGGGATGAACTCACTCATAAAACGGAAGCAAATAGCAGAGTGGATTAGAAACCAAAATCCTACCATAGGTTGTCTACAAGAAACACATAGGAGGTGAGTGGACATACACAAGTTTAAAGTTAAGGGCTTGAGCAAAATCATTTGGGTGTCAAATGAGAAAAAGAAGGCAGGAGTGTCTATTATGATTACTGACAAAGTCAAAATAAAAATAGATATGATTAAAAAAAACAGGGAAGGTGATCACATCCTGATTAAAGGCAGTATAAACAATGAGGAAATAACACTGCTCAATATGTATGCACCAAGTGCCATAGCATCCAAATTCATAAAGGAGAAACTGGCAGAGCTCAAGAAGGAAATAGATAGTAAAGCCATAATACTGGGAGATCTAAATATTCCTCTTTCAGATCTAGATAAATCAAACCAAAAAATAAATAAGAAAGTGGTAAGAGAGGTGAAGTCCTAGAAAAATTAGATTTAATAGATATGTGGAGAAAAATAAATAGGGACAAAAAGGAATACACCTTCTTTTCAGCTGCACATGGTACATTCACAAAGATTGACCATGTAATAGGACATAGAAATATTGCAAACAAATGCAAAATGCAGAAATAATAAATGTAACCTTCTCAGATCATAATGCAATAAAAATAATAATTAGTAAGGGCACCTGGACAAGGCAAATCAAAAACTAATTGGAAATTAAATAATATGATTCTCCAGAACCAATTAGTCAAAGAAGACATCATAGAAAAAATCAACAATTTCATTGAAAAGAATGACAATGATGAGACATCCTACCAAACTCTGTGGGATGCAGTCAAGGTAGTACTCAGGAGGAAATTTATATCCTTGAGTGCATATATTAACAATTTAGGGAAGGCAGAGATTAATGAATTGGGCATGCAACTCAAAAAACTAGAAAGCGAGCAAATTAAAAATCCCCAGAAGAAAACTAAATTAGAAATACTAAAAATCAAGGGAGAAATTAATAAAATTGAAAGTAAAAGAACTATTGAATTAATAAATAAGACTAGAAACTGGTATTTTGAAAAAAAAACGGATAAAATAGACAAAGTACTGGTCAATCTAATAAAAAAAAAGGAAAGAAGAAAACCGAATTGACAGTATCAAAGATGAAAAGGGAGACCTCACCTCTAATGAAGGGGAAATTAAGGCAATCATTAAAAACTATTTTGCCCAATTATATGGCAACAAATGTAACAATTTAGGAGATATGGGTGAATATTTACAAAAATATAAATTTCCTAGATTAACAGCAGAAGAAATAGAATACCTAAATAATTCCATATCAGAAAAAGAAATTGAACAAGCCATCAAAGAACTCCCTAAGAAAAAATTGCCAGGGCCTGATGGATTCACAAGTGAAATCTATCAGACATTCAAAGAACAAGTAATCCCAATAACTAATCTCAATACTATACAAATTATTTGATATGATAAGCAAAGAAGGAGTCCTACCAAATTCCTTTTATGACACAAATAGGGTACTGATTCCAAAGCCAGGGAGATCAAAAACAGAGAAAGAAAACAACAGACCAATCTCCCTAATGAACATAGATGCAAAAATCTTAAATAGAATACTAGCAAAGAGACTCCAGCAAGTAATTAAGAAGATCATCCACCATGATCAGGTGGGATTTATACCAGGAATGCAAGGATGGTTCAACATGAGGAAAACCATCCACATAATTGACCATATCAACAGTCTAACCAACAAAAAATCACATGATTATCTCAATAGATGCTGAAAAAGCCTTTGAGAAAATACATCATCCATTCCTATTGAAAACACTGAAAAGTATAAGAATAGAAGGACCTTTCCTAAAAATAATAAACAGTATATACCTAAAACCATCAACAAGCATCATATGCAATAGGGAAAAATTAGAAGCCTTCCCAATAAGATCAGGAGTGAAACAAGGATCCCCATTATCACCTCTATTATTCAACATAGTACTAGAAACACTAGCAATAGCAATTAGAGAAAAAAAAGAAATTGAAGGTATCAAAATAGGCAATGAGGAGACTAAACTATCACCCTTTGCAGATGATATGATGGTCTACTTAAAAAATCCTAGAGAATCAACTAAGAAGCTTGTAAAAATAATCAACAACTTGAGGAAAGTTGCAGGATACAAAATAAATGCACATAAATCATCAGCATTTCTATACATTTCCAACACATTAGAGCAGCAAGAGGTAGAAAGAGAAACACCATTTAAAATCACCCTAGACAATATAAAATACTTCGGAATCTGTCTACTAATAGAAACACAGCAATTATATAAAAACAACCACAAAACACTTTCCAAACAAATAAAACTGGATCTCAACAATTGGAAAGCCATGGATTGCTCATTGGTAGGACAAACTAACATAATAAAAATGACCATTCTACCCAAATTAATTTACCTACTTATCGCTATACCTATCAAACTACCAAAAAAACTTCTTTACTGAATCAGAAAAAACTATAACAAATTTCATTTGAAATAACAAAAGATCAAGAATATCAAGGAAAATAATGAAAAAAATATGTGAAGGAAGGGGGCCTAGCAGTACCAGATATTAAACTATACTATAAAGCAGCAGTCATTAAATCAATATGGTACTGGCTAAGAAATAGAAGGGAGGAACAGTGGAATAGACTTAGGGTAAATGACATCAGCAAGACAGTGCATGATAAACCCAAAGAGCCCAACTTTTGGGACATGAATCCACTATTTGACAAAAACTGCTGGGAAATTTGGAAAACAATATGGGAGAGATTAGGTTTAGATCAACATCTCACACCCTACACCAAGATAAATTCAGAATGGGTGAATGACTGGAATATAAAAAGGGAAACTATAAATAAGTTAAGTGAACACAGAATAGTATACTTGTCAGATCTCTGGGAAAGGAAAGATTTTAAAACAAGCAAGAGTTAGAGAAAATTACAAAATGTAAATTAAATGGTTTTGATTATATTAAACTAAAAAGCTTTTGTACAAACAAAAACAATGTAGTCAAAATCAGAAGGGAAACAACAAATTGGGAAAAAATCTTTATAACGAAAAACTCTGACAGGGGTCTAATTACTCAAATATACAAGGAGTTAAATCAATTGTATAAAAAATCAAGCCATTCCCCAATTGATAAATGGGCAAAAGCCATGAATAGGCAATTTTCAGGTAAAGAAATCAAAAGTATCAATAAGCACATGAGAAAGTGTTCTAAATCTCTAATAAGTAGAGAAATGCAAATCAAAACAATTCTGAGGTATCACCTCACACCTAGCAGATTGGCTAAAATGAAAGAAGGGGAGAGTAATGAATGCTGGAGGGTATGTTGCAAAACTGGGACATTAATGCATTGCTGGTGGAGTTGTGAACTGATCCAGCCATTCTGGCTGGCAATTTGGAACTGTGCTCAAAGGGCTGTAAAAAAAATGCCTGCCCTTTGATCCAGCCATACCATTGTTGGGTTTGTACCCCAAAAAGATCATAGATAAACAGACTTGTACAAAAATATTTATAGCTGAGCTTTTTGTGGTGGCAAATAACTGGAAAAGGAGGGTATGCCCTTCAATTGGGGAGTGGCTGAACAAATTGTGGTATGTACTGGTGATGGAATACTATTGCACTCAAAGGAATAATAAACTAGAGGAATTCCAGGCGAACTGGAAGGACCTCCAGGAAGTGATGCAGAGTGAAAGGAGCAGAACAGAAGAACACTGTACACAGAGACTGAGATACTATGGTAAAATCTAATGTAATGGACTTCTGTACCAGCAGCAATGCAATGACACAGGACAGCTTTGAGGGATTTATGGTAAAGAAAGCTACCCATATTCAGAGGAAGAACTACAGGAGAGGAAACATAAAAGAAAAACAATTGCTTGAACGCATGGGTTGAGGTGGACCTGATTGGGGATGTAGACTTGAAACTACCACACCAATGCAACTAACAACAATTTGGAAATAGGTCTTGATCAATGACACATGTTAAATCCAGTGGAAATGTGCATTGGCCATGGGTGGGGGGACTGTGGGGGGTGAAGGGGAAAGTAGGAGCATGAATCATGTAATCATGTTAAAAATGAATATTAATAAATGTTTTAAAAAAAGAGGCAGAGCCAGTGGTCATGTATGTTTGTTGCCTTCAGGAGAGCATAATTGCTCGGTGTACTAGGAAGCTTGATAATTAATTCATGCTCCAAAGCAGTGATTAACACAAATTCTGATCTAGGAACCTTATCAATTCTACAGTAAGGGTACTTGAAATCTGCCTAAAGCTCCTAGAAGTAGGATCTGCTTCATTCCTCTTTCTCTTACCTATTAGATAATTGCCATATTATAATGACCCAGGCTCTGCACACTACCCCAAATGTGAACCTTCACTTGGCCATAACTATTTCAGTGAGGAAGGAAAAGGTCAAATCCCTGGTCTTCATCCAATAGTGCTGCATTTACCCTGAAAATGGAGAAAATGGTGGTGGTTTATTTTTCTCTTTTCACTTTATTTTCCCCCTCTTCCATCACCCCTTCATCTCATTTTTTTGTATTTTGGAAAAGCAGCTCAACCTATATTCTAGAGATCTGGATTGAATTCTATCTCTACTACTTAATACCTATATGATTAACCATTGAGCAAATTACTTAATTTGGTGCCTCTGCTTCTTCATCAGTAAAACAGGGGCAATAATACTAATAATACTACTGCCATGTCTTGTTGAGGGAAAAGCACTTTACAAAAGCTATGGTATTATATAAATAGCCAGTATTATTATTTTCTTTCCTGATTTTGCTATCAAAATTCTCCCTATAGTTTTCAACAACCAATGAACCAATCACTATTAAGCACCAATTATATGGCATGCAATATGCTAGGTCCTGGGAAGATGAATACAGAGTGAAAAACTTGTTCTCAAAGAATCTACACACACACACATACACACACACAAACACACACACACACACACACACACACACACACACACACACACACACACACACACCCTTTATTCCTCCTTCATTTTTGAAGTGGAACAATGAGATCAGAGTGATGTCTTGACTTGCTCATGAACTGAATTTAAGTGAGGCAGAGTTGGACAAAGTCATCAACCTCACTCCCTCTTTCAGAGTCTTAAGTGCAATGGCAAAACAAAAGTCAGGACTGACTGACAATGGTATTTAGGTATGTATATAATGAAAGGAACCAGAAGGCAGGAAGGAACTACTGACCAAATAGAAAGCAAAAACTTCCTTGGAAAAAAGAAAAATTAAAAGAGGGGTGATCCTAGAATCTGACAAAAAAAGAATGTGTGTCGACCTTTATTGTTTCCATACCTAGTTTGGGATTGTACAGTGGAAAAAGCAGTCATCACTAAGAAAATTTTTCTTGTGTTGATGACAATGAATATTAAAGATATCTGCTTGTTTAAGAGCCTTATATAAGGGGATGAATGCAAAGGACCATACAGTTTCAAAATCCTGAGTGGTGTCATTTTTTATGAAGAGCCCTGTGCCGATGTTATCTTAAAAGGGTAGCAAAAAGGGAAGAAGAGATTATTCTTGGGTTAAGACTAGCTTGTATTAGAATGTTAAGGCTTGCCAAGTGCTTTAATGACATCTCAATGATCCTCAAAACAATCCCATGAGGTAGATACTAGTATGATATATCTTTTATAGATGAGGAAATTAGTCTAGTTTAAATTAAGTGATTTGCCCTGATGTCACACCGCTAATAAATTTATGAAATATGAATTGAACTTGACATCAAGTCTACTCTCCCTCTTATCGAGCCCTAAGTTAATCTTTGGAAGGATTGCCATTAGCATAGCTACTTTTTCTATATACAGTGAATTGGATTTATTGGGGGCAAAGAATAATTATTTTCATTGATTAAGTAAAAACCTTAAAAATGTTTTACAAATTTAAAAGTGTTTAACATATAATAACTACTATTATATTTTCCTGCAATTGCTTTTTATATTGTTTTGGCATTAACTTGCTAAGATTTTAATGCACTGAATTCTTTGTCATCAAATCATACAAATCATATCTGATCATAAGTGTCCTTTGACAAACCAGTCCCATTTCTCAAATCTAGTGTTGATTACAGCCCATTAGTTTTCAGAGGATTTAAGTCCAGCAAATTCTCAGACCATCGACGCTTAAGTATCTCTATTTCTTGAATAAATTTCTTAACTTCTTATGATATAAGACATAGTATAAGTCCATGTATCCATCCCATTTCCTTTTGGGGGATTCCTGTAATACTACTTCCCATAATATCATCATCAAGACTTATCATTCCCACTATTGGAAGCAAGATTTCCAGGCCTGCTGGAAAAAACATTCCACAAACAAATTTTGGGGAGTATGTCTAATTATGATGATTAGATTTTGTAGCCTCACTTAGACATTTTCTGACAACAGTTTTTTAATGTCTTGAAAAATTGTTTCATCAGTAAAAATTACCTTTTTCCAGTCTTTAAGATTATGGTCTTTGGATTGCCTCATCCTTGACTAATAATAATAATAATAATAACAATAATAATAATAACATTGATTAATAGTTTTAAAAAAACTGGTCTTCTTGCTATTCTTCCAATTTTAAGAGGCTTATGCCACCCTGTAGAAAAATAAAAAAATAATGCCGCACCATCTTTTGGTCTTTGCTTGTTCTTGATGATTAATTAAATTATTCTGAAGCAATTACTTGTTAATTCTTGGTGCTGTTTTCAACTTCACTTTCCTTTGCCCTTTAGCTTGATTGATCTTATTTCACTATAGAGTTCAGTGGTTACTAAAGTGCTTGATTTCCCCAGAACAGTCCTTACAATATTCTATTTGAAGTGTTCCCTTTGAGAGTTAAAAGTTTTGCATGTTTTGTTGGTATAATGTATATTCTCTTAAAAAAAGAAACACAACAACAAAAAACAACCTTATCTCCTGCCTTAGAATCAATACTAAGCATCAGTTCCAAGGCAGAAGACTGGTAAAGAGTAGGCAATTAGGATTAAATGACTTGTTAGGGTCATTACAGCTAGGAAGTTTCTAATGCCTATTCTTAAAAACTACAAAATTTAAAACAGTACAGAAAAGAGGAATAAAATGTATCACATGAATCCTAGAGAACTAACTAAAGATTCACTTTCATACGATCAGGGTTATACTTTCTGAGTCAGCATAGGGCCAACAGAAGCATATATACATCACTGATTCTATGACAAAATGAAAATTTATCAAAGTTATTTCTTGTTCCAAGTAATACATGTACCACTGAAATTTGAGGTTATGGAGTTTTTGACTGCTTTTTTCCCTTTCAAAATGTGTAAATCATAAATTTCTTGCAATTAAATTACTTAGTTCACTTTCTTTTTGAGAGAAATTTACCTTATCCATCCATAGTAATATGAATCAAATGAATTAATCATTCAACAAACACCTATTAATTTACCACTATGTTCAAGCATTGATTGAAGCACTAGGGATACCAAAACTGAAAATGAATCAAATTTATTTGAATGAGCTAAGTTTCCACCAAGGTGAAAATCTGTGTTCTTAAAAGGGAAACCTGAATTGTCTTCCCTGAAAGTTTGTCACTCCCTGTGTGGGCCAGTCACTTAAGCTGCAGCACTCACTTTCTTTACATACTGAGAGAATGGTTTTGGACTATGTGACTTGCATGGTCCCTTTTGCTTGTAAATTAATAATCCAAGGAACAATTACAGTAGTGGAATGTCACTTTAACTTTTCTGTCGATTTATAGAACATCATCAGAGTTTAGAGGAATGGAATTCTGAAAGTCCTTTGGAAAATGAAAGAGTAGAGATAGCAATCTTAAGAAGGCAAATCACAACAGTTATTAAAATACTTTCTCCTTTTCAATGGTCACTAATTAGGTACAGATTTTAATTGAGCAGAGGAAGCAGTTGGAACTGTTCATGCCTCAGCATCCTGATTTCCAAAGGTACTTTACCTGATTTCGTTTTGGCTTGTGATTTCTCACTTTTTTCCCATTTCCTTCTTAAAGAAGCAATAGTGGGAAATTCCTAATGACTTGTTACATTTTTTTCTTTAAGAAGAGGTGCCCTGGAGCTCTGGGGCTGCCTAGGCTACATGAGCATGCACATTATGCTCTGCCAATTTTGATTCATTTTTGTTTCTTGTGAAATCTCTGTACCAGGAAAAGCTAAAAGATTTCTTACCATAAGTCAGTGATGTAGCACAAAAACCTGAGCATTGTCCTTTGTCAGAGAAAGGATCATTACTGCCCATTTTTTTCTTCTTTTCTATACAGTAAATTTTGGATTGTTCATTACCACCCTTTCTCCCTGCTTCAAGACAGAGATATAAATGCCCCAATTTAAAAGCAAGGGTTTTATATACCCTGATAGTGTTCATTGTCTAAATTTAACTGTAGAACATGGACAGGTTTTAAATTAGAAAAGTGTGAAAACAAATGGAATTCAAAACAAATATCTTATTTTGGAAAATTCTTGTGACTCTAATGCTTAAGAGTTGGAAGAATATTCTTAACTTTGTTAAACTTCTTTTTCAGGGGAAGGATATAAAGAGAAAACTTTGTCATTTCAGTGATAAGATTTTTCTTTTCTCAACAGTTGGATTGGTTAAGATTTGAATTTTGGCTTCTTTTGAACTAATACTTAACATTCTAGCTTAAGTTAAGGTTTTATGACATAGGGAATCTAGGGGATCTTTCTTGAACATTTTTTTTGTTTTTTTAGCAGATTGAATAAATGACAGTTAATTACCAAACAAAACTCATAATGAAGTCATCTGAAGTTTGAAGAATGAGGTTTGAATCCAAGTGTCAGGAACTGTTCGATTAGATGGAATTTTTGTTTAAGGATATATATATATATATATATATATACATATATATATATTTACACATATACAGATAACATTCAAAAGGGGTCACTATTCTATAAAACAGTTTCTAAAATAAGGTAGTCATAGAACACCTTCAGTCTTGACATATACTGATGGTTCCCAGAAATTTTGAGCCAAAGGATGTGGCACATGGAATATCCTGAGAACAAAGAGCAATTGGGGAAATTATTGAGCAGAAGAGCATAAATTAAGGTTATTTTATAACCAAAATTGCTGCATATGATGTGCTCATTATTTACACTTATTATTTCATAGGAAAATATTTTTAAAAAATGAAAATATTTTCATAGAAACACTATTTAAATCATTATGGTTTCTATACCACTATAGAAGTTAATTATAGCAAAAAGGATGCTTTATTAATGCTATTCCCAAGAAAGACGTCAATAATAGAAAATTCATCATGTGCTTAAGACCAGATAGTCCTTTACAGTGCTCGGTATGCTCTCCACTTGGTACCTTGTAGCCCAAAAGAGGAACAGAGACAACAATAAATAATTCTTCATTCTTCAGAATGAACATGGGAAAGAGTCTGAGTAGAACAGAGCTGGATGATGAGGAATCAGTAGGAAGGGTGGCCTACTCAGATTTCAATGTATCTTATTCTGCCAGCCCCAAAGAATTCACATCTATGAAATACTGAATTATTTGTCTTGTAACTAAATATTAGTTGTAGCATTGGATTAAAAAATACTTACCTTCTGTCTTCAAACCAATACTGTGTATTGGTTTTAAGGCAGAAGAGTGTTAAGGACTAGGCAATGGGAGTTAAGTGACTTGTCCAGCGTAACACAGCTAGGAAATGTCTGAGGTCAGATTAAAACCCAGCACCTCCAACCTCTGACCCTGGCTTTCAACCCACTGAACCACTCAGCTGCCCCTGTAGCACTGGATTTTAAATAAAGTTTAAAGATTCATTTATGTGAATAACTAATTTCATCTGTATATTTCTCTTCATGATAATGTTCTCTTTTCAACTTCAAGAAAAAAATAAGATTCAGAGATGACCTATGAAAAAATTAGCCACTTCTTTATCAAAACAGCCTGATTTTTATAAAGTTTTATAACTAATTTCATTTATATAAATTCAGCACAGCACAGTGTCTGACATACACTAAATGCCAAATAATGATTTTTCATTTATTCATCATAAAATTGTTTTCTAGTTAGTATTAAAAAGACTTAGAACGAGATCTTTGGCTCATTTGAGTTTGCATTTGTCCAAGTATTAGAGGCAAAAAAAATCTTAATAAGATTGCTTCAAAAATGAGGAAAATTGTATTGATTTGAAATTTTATAGCTCAACCTGAAAGGAAAATAATCACTAGATAGACCTAAAAAATCCTGGTAATGATAAAGTATTAACTTAATAAAGATGAAGCATCCTGGTGGCTAAAAGCTGCATAATAGTGTGATGTGGAAAAGATGGAGGGAATCTTGGGTAAGTGGATCATATTAGGGAAGTGACTTTACTTATGATTTTAAAAAGACCTAAAATGATACATATTTTATTATTTTAATGTTAAGTACCAGAATTTCATGTAAAATGCTAGAAAAGAAAAAATAAAACTAGTAACTCTGTGAGCAGACGTGTCTTCAGGTATCAGTCAGCCAAATGTCAGCTCAGCCTTCTTCCTTGGGATGAGAGCCAGTGCATATGGTCATGTATTAGGGGATCTCAAAACTGCGGGTGATCTTGAGTCCATATGTGCTACAGTACCTAGGAACAACTGGGCCTTGGGTAATGATGTGGTAAGAACCTAAATTTGTATTTACCCAGGTTCTATTGAATCAAATCCAAATCTGACTGCTATTTTTACCACATAGCTTAAGCTTTGCAATTTGTTAACATGGTGGCAAAAATAAACCCCACCTAATGGAAATAAATACGGGGTAACCTATGCTACTTATACTTTCTCTCTAATAATGCTAATGAAAATTTAAACATAATAAAAACACCAAAAATAGAGTTTCAGGAATACTCAGAGAGGAGGAATAGTGAATATGATCTTATCCCTAAATTAATGATGAATGAATAAGAGCATTTATTAAATGTCTACTATATGCCAGATATCATGATAGGTACTAGGAATAAAATATAAATTACAAAATGGGACAAGAACTTAATTTTCTATTGTGGGATTCCATGCATACAGAAGAGAAGGGACCAAGAAAAGATATTTTGACCTGTCAAGTCACAAGGATAATCATTAAAGTTTTGAAGTAGTTGATTGTTATATTCAAGAATAAAATTGATTAGATTAATGTGGATGAAAATAAAGAGGGAGAGAATATACTCCCAGGTGACCATGATGCTTTACTAGGTAGAACGTGGTTTCCTGACACATTATTGGATGTTATGTGAAGTATCCTCTGAGTTTTTAGACCTTTGTTCATCCACAAATTCTGATAGCTTAGCCCTATCATGCAGTGGCAAAAATGTGCAAATGAACTCTTATAAGGCATTCAACTAGTCCCTTGGAAATCTCTACCCATGGGATCACTATTTCTTTTGGGGGAGAAATTAACATAGGCATGGTGGTAAAATACTCAGACTGGGTAGTTTCTGGTCTATTGGTAGATCTACTAATATTATAGGATACTTATAAAGTGATTTTGGTGAAAGCATAGACTGACAGACACTTCATGTGGGGCATTATAGAGAATGGAAAAGTGATGATTAAGACTATGGCAGAAATGTGAAAAGAAAAATAAAGAACAGAGCCAAAGAAACAAAATGGAGGCCTGAGAAGTCAATAATCGAGTTTCAGAAATGTAAACAGCTCATTCACTTAGTGCATTCTCCACTCATTCCCTTTCATCTCCCCCAGCAAAACAAAACAAAACAAAACCAAAAAACCCAAGAACAACCAAAAATCCAACAAACCCCAATACCACTTCAATATGAGTTTGTAATGGATGAGATTGGTTCTTTCATCTTCATATTCTCATCCACTCCACAGCTGGCCTCTTAAATGAACCACGTCCTCTCCCCTTTCTAGTGCTCTCCCTGGCTTTAGCTTTCAATATACAAATCTTTCAGGATGAAGCTGGATGTGTCAAGTGGGAGGAAAGCATCAAAGCATTCTGAGAGAGAAATAACTTTAAGTTAGATTGTCTGCTTATGTCATGATTCACCAAGTGACGATGTGTGACCTTCTGTTTCACACTGGCTCTCTTAGATACAGCCTAATGCAGTCAACAATAAAGATTCTACAGACATTTTGTTTTGTGATTTTGTAATGGCTGGACTACATGGCTTAAAGTATCTCTAATGCATTATTCTGTGTTGTAAAAAATAATCAGTAAAAAGACACTCAGAAGACATTTCCTTAGCTGAGACTAATACAGCATGTATTTAAAAAAGGAAGGAACACTCTTGTGTGAAAAGTTATTTATAGTTCAATGGGTCAAGGTTATCCATTTTAATTAATATGTATCTGTCCTCTTTCTGCCTACAGAGATTCAGGATATACCATGGAGATAGAGGATATAGAGGAGATAGAGGAGATAGAGGTCGGTCTTGGCATGATGAAGACCTGGGTTCAAGTCTTATATTGGCTACATCATAGTTGTAGAGTCATAATGAACTCATTTTGTCTCCCAGTGCTCTCCTCTACTGTTTTATAACTTATGAAAGAGAATGTCTTCTGCACTAGTAGAAAGTGTGCTATAAAAGGTGTTTTCTCCATCAAAAAGTTGAAGATCTAGAACTCTCCCATCCCCTTCTTCCAATTACCTCTGTGTTAATCCTAATTCCTTCCATTTCTTTAAATTCTTTCTATGCTATTTCTTGATGAATAGATTTCATGAATTTCCATGGTCAAAATTTTATCACTTGGTAGCCATCATTGTGAAGTTGAGCCTCCCTGAACTGATCTGGGCTAATTTTTGGACAGCAGATTGCTGTCACAATCCCAAACAAAAGCCTTTCCAGCTTGGTAGGATCTGTCTTCATTGGCGCAATTGTCGAGAGTATGTCACCTGATACAAATGTTTCTGAAGCCCATTTATTTTCTTGACTGCTGGCTGCAATTGGAAGAAACTAAAGCTCCTTAAATAGAAAGATTTTTTGCATATATTAATTAAGTTATCAAATATTTATAGAGTTCATACCATGTGCCATGCACTGTGCTAAGTGCTATGATACAAAGGGATACAAAGAAAGGGAAAAAGAAAAAAAAGCAGCCTCTGCTCTCATAGAGCTAACAGTCTAATGGGGGTGGGGTAGAAACATAACACAAAAACCCATCTAGGGGGCAGCTCGGTAGCTTAGTGGAGTGAGAGTCAGGCCTAGAGACAGGAGGTCCTAGGTTCAAACCCGGCCTCAGCCACTTCCCAGCTGTGTGACCCTGGGCAAGTCACTTGACCCCCATTACCCACCCTTACCAATCTTCCACCTATGAGACAATACACCAAAGTACAAGGGTTTAAAAAAAACTCATCTAGAGGTGGCAGCTAGGTGGCTCAATAGATATAGAGATAAACCTAGAGACAGGAGGTCCTGGGTTCCAATCTGGCCTCAAACACTTCCTAGCTGTGTGATCCTGGACAGGGCATTTATCTCCCATTGTCTAACCCTTAATGCTCTTCTGCCTTGGAACCAATTCTTATTATTAATTCTAAAACAGAAGATGAGAGATTTTAAAAAATATTATGCATATACAAGATATTTTTGGTAAATTGGAGAGAATCAACAGAGCTATTCTACTTAGGTGTCTTCAGGCTTTAATTTCCATATATGTAAATTGAGGGAGTAGGATTTGATGGCCTCTGATGTCCCTTCTAGTTCTAAATCTGATGATCTTCCTACTTGTGTAGAAGACAGTTTGATAATCATTATGTCATACAATGGCTGAAGGAAGCATTAACTCTGATCCTCTAAGTGAGATCCCTTATATCAAAGACTGCATTAAACTGGTAAGAAACCAATTAAATGTCCAATTAAGCTTTAAGTAAATGATCCTATCTATTTAATTTCCTTGACATGGGACAGAAACCAAAAAGGCTTGAGGCATTCATTGAATTTATATTATACATCGCACACACACATACACATTAGCATTTAGTTTGTGATCTAAGAAACTGGAAAATGTTCCAGCAACATGATATATTTAGATCACTGAAGTGTTCTTAGCCCATTAAGAGGTAACCTTTACTTGGGAAGTTAGTAAATCATTTGGGCAATATTAACTTTTATGTTCAATACTTACTTAATTTACTTTGAATGTTGTTTTTAGTAGACAGCATGAAAAAGAAAGAAAACATATTTGTGTTCTTGGGAAAATTTTGAACAGGCTGTTTTTCTTTCTGACTATTTAAAAGTTAAGTAAAGTAGATATGGAGAGTCTCTTTCATTTTTTCTCTTGACTATTCTAAGTTTATCTACTTCATCTGAAGACTGAAATGATTGCTAAGATTTAGGTAAATAGAGACAGAGGGATGGGAACTTGATAATACAAATAAACCTTAATCTGTTGAAATATATAGAGAAGACATACTGAACAAAATCATGTTGATGCCTCCCAGAACAGTACAATTAAGATGTTGGATATTCTTTTCAATAGGTCCTTATTTTCCAAAAAGTAAAGCTAACTAGGTAATGTAATGAGGCCTGATGACCAAACCTTGAAGTCAATTCTGGGTTAGGGACCTTACTGTGGGTGGATAGAATGCCGGACCTGAAGTTAGGAATACTCATATTCCTGAAATCAAATCTGACCTCAGACACTTACTACTTGTGTGACCTTGGGCAAGTCACTTGACCTGTTTGCCCCAATTCCCTTATCTGTTAAACAAACTGGAGAAAGAAATGGCAAGCTGCTTACTTGTCAAGAAAACCCCAAATAGAGTCATGAAGAGTTGAACATAACTGAAATCACTAAACAACACCTTACTCTGCCACTTGAAAATCCTCCACAGTTGATGGAAGAATATAAAGAATATGGTACTTCCTTTTTAAAAAATTACCTTGCTTTCTAAAAGGAGAAATTGCTTACAGTCTGTTCTGACATTTTATGATCATCTATATGACTTCCTCTATGATTTAATGTTTAGTAATTACATAGTGAATTTAGACTAACCACCATTGCCTCTGGTGAAAGATAAATTGAAAATTAAAATGAGGGGTTAGGCTATTTGATATCTAAGTCCCCTTATAGCCCAATGATTCTAAATAACTTACTCAAAAGAGGCAGTATAAGAAGTTAAACAATCATGGAGGACAGCCTCTTAATTTCTACCCTCTCTACAGACTCTTAATCGTGTCCTGTATCTTTAAATCCACATTTAAGGCTAAAAATTTGTCTTCTCTCAATAGAATTCAATCTGTTTTGTGTGGGGACAATTTTTTTAAAAAGTGAAGGAGAGAAAAAAAGGCATTTGGACTTCCGGGTAAGATGGCAGCAGTGTAAGGAGCAGCTGCTCGATCTCTCCTGACCGAACCATACAGGACCCCTCAAAGGGAAATAAAAATGAGTCCAGAGGAATGAAGGAACCCCACAACAGGGTGCAGCATTGAAGGTACGCAGAATCGGGGCATTTCCACGCTATAAAGGGGTGAAACAGCTCTCACTAAAATGTGAGAGGAAGAAGCCCCTCCCCTACCCCCCACACGGGTAAACAGGACTGGGGCAACCAGATAATCACTGGCAGCCCCAGAACCTGTACCTGTGTGCTGCAAGACGAGGGACCCCAGGTGGCTGGGGACTTTCCCCGAGCGCCCAAGTAGGTGAAGGCACCGCCTGGGGCCTGGACAAAAGCCCCTAAAACACAGCCTTTCCCAAGCACTGAAGGCATTGCCTCAGGTGCGAATAAAGATCTCCAGCCCACAGACTTTCACTACCTCCTGCAGGGGTAAAGGCAGTGCCCTAAGAGCATCTGCACAGGCAAAGGCAGTGCCCTAGGCTTGAATAACGATCTCCAGCCCAGGCTTGGACCTCCAGTGAGGACCCCGTGCAGACCTGAGCGCAGCAGTGGAAGCAGCCCCAAAGACTGCTGAAGGAACCTTGGGCAGAGGGGCAGACAAGGGTCTACCAGGAGGCCTGACCCTGAGGACAAGGAGATCAGAGCCCGGAGCTTGCAAGGCCCAGGCAGACCCTGAGTGCAAAGACAAAGCTGAAAAGGGGCGGGACTAACAATGGCCAGCAATAAGGAAGTCCAGAAGAAAAAGACTATCAAGAGAAATTCTGGAACACTGGACAACTTCTACACAGAGAAAATCCAGACAACAGAGGAGGGAAAACAAAAACCCAAACCTCCCCAAAAAAATGAAAGCTGGTCACAAGCTATGGAAGAGTTTAAAAATGAAATGCTGAGGAAGATGGAAGAAATCTGGCAAGAAAATAACAGTTTAAAAGGCAGAATTTCACAATTGGAAAGTGAGACAAGACAACTGAAGACCGAAAATGACCAGTTTGAAAAGGAAAACCAAAACATTAGTGCCGAAAACCAAAACATTAAAGCCGAAAACCAAAACATTAAAGCTGAAAACCAAAACATTAAAGCCAAAAACCAGTCCTTAAAGGCTAGAATCGAACAT
>NC_058133.1:310983396-310984354 GCF_016433145.1 Gracilinanus agilis
ATTCTATTACACACAAAGAGGGCATGGGAAGGGGAGGGGATGAATAATATCATAAGAAGGAGAGGAAGAGAGCATAATCAAACCTTACTCTCAGTGTAATCAACCCGGAGAAGAAAGAGTAGCTTTATTATCCATCCAGATAAAAAACTCTATCTAACCCTACTGAAAAAGTCAGAAGGGATAAACCAAAGGGAGCAGGGGAGTGGGGAGGCCAAAAAGGGAGGGAAGAAGAAGGGAGAGGGAATTCATTCGCTCTTTAAAAAAAAAAACAAAAAGAAGGGAACAACAAGGGAGGGGGCAGAAAGGGAAGTCAATCAAGGGAGGGGATAAGGGATACTAGCTCAAAGCAAACCACTGGTGTAAAAGAAAATAGTGCAATAAGAAGGAGTGGGTCTAGGGGAGGATACAAAAAATGTCAGTGAATACACAACTAACAATTGTAACTCTGAATGTGAATGGGATGAACTCACTCATAAAACGGAAGCAAATAGCAGAGTGGATCAGAAACCAAAATCCTACCATAGGTTGTCTACAAGAAACGCATATGAGGCAGGTAGACACACACAAGTTCAAGGTTAAGGGTATGAGCAAAATCTTTTGGGCATCAAATGAGAAAAAGAAGGCAGGAGTGGCTATCATGATCTCTGACAAAGCCAAAGTAAAAATAGATATGATTAAAAAAGACAGGGAAGGTCATTACATCCTGATTAAAGGCAGTATAAACAATGAGGAAATAACACTGCTCAATATATATGCACCAAGTGGTATAGCATCCAAATTCATAAAGGAGAAACTGGCAGAGCTCAAGAAGGAAATAGATAGTAAAACCATAATAGTGGGAGATCTAAATATTCCTCTTTCAGATCTAGATAAATCAAACCAAAAAATAAATAAGAAAGAGGTAAGAGAGATGAATGAAGTCCTAGAAAAATTAGATTTAATTGATATGTGGAGAAAA
>NC_058133.1:310984453-311005459 GCF_016433145.1 Gracilinanus agilis
TAGAATCATGGCAAACAAATGCAAAAGAGCAGATATAATAAATGTAACCTTCTCAGATCATAATGCGATAAAAATAATAATCAGTAAGGGCACCTGGACAGGCAAGTCAAAAACCAATTGGAAATTAAACAATATGATTCTCCAAAACCAAATTGTCAAAGAAGAAATCATAGAAACAATCAACAATTTCATTGAAGAGAATGACAATGATGAGACATCCTACCAAACTCTGTGGGATGCAGCCAAGGCAGTACTCAGGGGGAAATTTATATCCTTGAGTGCATATATTAACAAATTAAGGAGGGCAGAGATTAATGAATTGGGCATGCAACTCAAAAAATTAGAAAGTGAACAAATAAAAAACCCCCAGATGAAAACTAAATTAGAAATACTAAAAATTAAGGGAGAAATTGATAAAATCGAAAGTAAAAGAACTATTGAATTAATAAATAAGACTAGAAGCTGGTATTTTGAAAAAACAGATAAAATAGACAAAGTACTAGTCAATCTAATAAGAAAAAGGAAAGAAGAAAACCAAATTGACAGTATTAGAGATGAAAAGGGAGACCTCACCTATACTGAAGGGGAAATTAAGGCAATCATTAAGAATTATTTCACCCAATGATATGGCAACAAATATAACAATTTAGGAGATATGGATGAATATTTACAAAAATATAAATTGCCTAGATTAACAGCAGAAGAAATAGATTACCTAAATAATCCCATATCAGAAATAGAAATTGAATAAGCCATTAAAGAACTCCCTAAGAAAAAATTGCCAGGGCCTGATGGATTCACAAGTGAATTCTATCAGACATTCAAAGAGCAACTAATCCCAATATGATACAAACTATTTGATATGATGACCAAAGAAGGAGTCCTACCAAATTCATTTTATGACACAAATATGGTACTGATTCCAAAGCCAGGTAGACCAAAAACAGAGAAAGAAAACTATAGACCAATCTCCCTAATGAACATAGATGCAAAAATCTTAAATAGAATATTAGCAAAGAGACTCCAGCAAGTAATTAAGAAGGTAATCCTCCATGATCAGGTGGGATTTATACCAGGAATGCAAGGATGGTTCAACATTAGGAAAACCATCCACATAATCGACCATATCAACAGTCTAACCAACAAAAATCACATGATTATTTCAATAGATGCTGAAAAAGCCTTTGAGAAAATACATCATCCATTCCTATTGAAAACACTGAAAAGTATAGGAATAGAAGGACCTTTCCTAAAAATAATAAACAGTATATACCTAAAACCATCAACAAACATCATATGCAATGGGGATAAATTAGAAGCCTTCCCAATAAGATCAGGAGTAAAACAAGGATGCCCATTATCACCTCTATTATTCAACATAGTACTAGAAACACTAGCAATAGCAATTAGAGAAGAAAAAGAAATTGAAGGTATCAAAATAGGCAATGAGGAGACTAAGCTATCACTCTTTGCAGATGATATGATGGTCTACTTAAAAAATCCTAGAGAATCAACTAAGAGGCTGGTAGAAATAATCAACAACTTGAGGAAAGTTGCAGGATACAAAATAAATGCACATAAATCATCAGCATTTCTATACATTTCCTACACATTAGAACAGCAAGAGGTAGAAAGTGAAACACCATTTAAAATCACTCTAGACAATATAAAATACTTGGGAATCAATCTAACAAAACAAACATAGCTATTATACGAAAACAACTACAAAACACTTTCCAAACAAATAAAACTGGACCTCAACAATTGGAAAGCCATTAACTGTTCATGGGTAGGATGAGCTAACATAATAAAAATGAACATACTACCCAAATTAATTTACCTATTTAGTACCATACCTATCAAATTACCAAAAAACTTCTTTACTGAATTAGGAAAAACTATAACAAATTTCATTTGGAATAACAAAAGATCAAGAATATCAAAGGAAATAATGAAAAAAAATGTGAAGGAAGGGGGCCTAGCAGTACCAGATATTAAACTATACTATAAAGCAGCAGTCATTAAATCAATATGGTACTGGCTAAGAGATAGAAGGGAGGATCAGTGGAATAGACTTGGGGTTAATGATGTCAGCAAGACAGTGTATGATAAACCCAAAGAGCCCAACTTTTGGGACATGAATCCACTATTTGACAAAAACTGCTAGGAAATTTGGAAAACAATATGGGAGAGATTAGGTTTAGATCAACATCTCACACCCTACACCAAGATAAATTCAGAATGGGTGAATGACTGGAATATAAAGAGGGAAACTATAAATAAGTTAAGTGAACACAGAATAGATCTCTGGGAAAGGAAAGACTTTAAAACCAAGCAAGAGTTAGAGAAAATTAGAAAATGTAAATTTAATGGTTTTGATTATATTAAGCTAAAAAGCTTTTGTACAAACAAAAACAATGTAGTCAAAATCCGAAGGGAAACAACAAATTGGGAAAAAATCTTTAAAACAAAAACTCTGACAGGGGTCTAATTACTCAAATATACAAGGAGTTAAATCAATTGTATAAAAACATCAAGCCATTCCCCAATTGATAAATGGGCAAGAGACATGAATAGGCAATTTTCAGGTAAAGAAATCAAAAGTATCAATAAGCACATGAGAAAGTGTTCTAAATCTCTAATAATTAGAGAAATGCAAATCAAAACAACTCTGAGATATCACCTCACACCTAGCAGATTGGCTAAAATGAAAGAAGGGGAGAGTAATGAATGTTGGAGGGGATGTGGCAAAATCGGGACATTGATGCATTGATGGTGGAGTTGTGAAATGATCCAACCATTCTGGCTGGCAATTTGGAACTATGCCCAAAGGGCTATAAAAGACTGCCTGCCCTTTGATCCAGCCATACCATTGCTGGGTTTGTACCCCAAAGAGATCATAGATAAACAGACTTGTATGAAAATATTTATAGCTGCGCTTTTTGTGGTGGCAAAAAACTGGAAAATGAGGGTATGTCCTTCAATTGGGGAATGGCTGAACAAATTGTGGTATATGCGGGTGATGGAATACTATTGTGCTAAAAGGAATAATAAACTGGAGGAATTCCATGCAAATTGGAGAGACTTCCAGGAAGTGATGCAGAGCGAAAGGAGCAGAACCAGAAGAACATTGTACACAGAGACTGATATACTATGGTAAAATCAAGTGTAATGGGCTCCTGTACCAGCAGCACTGCAATGACACAAGACAGCTCTGAGGGATTTATGGTAAAGATGCTACCCACATTCAGAGGAAGGACTGCAGGAGAGGAAACATATAAGATAAACAATTGCTTGAATGCATGGACTGAGGGGTACATGAATGGGAAATAGACCCTGAACAAGGACACTTGTTACAACCAGTGGAAATGTGCGTTGGCCATGGGTGGGGGGAGAGTGGGGAGGTGAAGGGGAAAGTAAGGGCATAAAGTATGTAAACAGATTAAAAACGAATATTAATAAATGTCTAAAAAAAAGTGATGGAGATGCTTCCAGGCTAAGATAGCCAGAGTAGAAGGAACTTCATGACTCTCCCTACTACCAAACACAACAAAGTGTCTCAAAAGGACAAAAATCAAAATCAGAAGAGGGAAGGGGTTCTGCCAAGGATCGCAGCCTAGAAGGTAGGCAGGGTTGGGCATTTCCATGTTATAAGGGGGTAAAATTACACCTTCCAAAGCTTAAGCTGATCGCCCCTCTCCCACTGAGGCAGAGTCAGAGCAATTGGTGGAGCAATCTCTGAATTATTGGAGGCTGTCTGAGGGCATCACAGTCTTACCCCTGAAGACAGTGCAAGGCATTGGCAGTGAGACTTGGGACCCAAGACTGAAAAGCTCAGAGTGAAGGAGAGGAGATAGTGCAGAGATGGGCTGCCCACAGCAGACACTGCTATGACTAGAAAAATAAGCTGCCTGTCATCCTCAGACTTCTGGCTAAGAAGGGAAGTATCACCTCACACCTAGCAGATTGGCTAAAATGAGAGAAGGAGAGAGCAATGAATGTTGGAGGGGATGTTGCAAAATTGGGACATTAAGGCATTGCTGGTGGAGTTGTGAACTGATCCAACCATTCTGGATGGCAATTTGGAACTATGCTCAAAGGGCTATAAAAGAATGCCTGCCCTTTGATCCAGCCATACCATTGCTGGTTTTGTACCCCAAAGAGATCATAGATAAACAGACTTGTACAAAAATATTTATAGCCGCACTTTTTATGGTGGCAAAAAACTGGGAAATGAGGGTATGCCCTTCAATTGGGGAATGGCTGAACAAATTGTGGTATATGTTATTGATGGAATACTATTGCACTCAAAGGAATAATAAACTGGAGGAATTCCATGTGAACTGGAAAGACCTCCAGGAATTGATGCAGAGTGAAAGGAACAGAGCCAGAAGAACATTGTATACAGAGATCAATACACTGTGGTAAAATAGAATGTAATGGACTTCTGTACTAGCAGCAATGCAGTGACACAGGACAGTTATGAGGAACTTATGGTGAAGAACGCTACCCACATTCCAAGGAAGAACTACAGGAGTGGAAACACAGAAGAAAAGCAACTGCTTGAACACATGGGTTGAGGTGGACACAATGTAGACTCAAAACTACCACACCAATGCAACTATCAACAATTTGGAAATAGGTCTTTATCAATGACACATGTTAAAACCAGTAGAAATGCGCATCGGCTATGGGGGGGGGGGAAGTCGGGAGGTGAAGGGGAAAGTAAGAGCACGAATCATGTAACCATGTTAACTTTTCTAAAAAATAAAAATTATTAAATAAAAAAAGTAATGGGATAGGGATGAAAGAACAGGTAGATTTGTAGGAAAAGATAATCTCTTGAGTCTTTGGACTTTCCCACTAATTCCCCTAGTAGAGGTACTTTTTCCTCCCTCCTTTTTCAGCTCATTTCATATTCGTTCTTCCCTGATTTGAGCTTTCTTAATGCAGGGGCCATTTAAAAGTTTTGTTTTTACTTATATTTTCAGTGTAGCACAGCACCTTGCAACATAGAAAGCCTGTTAATAATTGCTTGTTGACTGACTGACTCTTTGAAGCTTAAGGGTCAATTATATTCCTTAATCTTCACGATTCCTTTTTTTTCCAGCATCAGGGAATTTATTTTAGAAAAAAGCTTCTGAATCCAGTGATAATCACTCTAAGTCTTCAGTTAGAAAAACTTCTAACATTTAAGCATAAGGTCAGGCTCTGTCTAACTTAACATTTATATCTATCTCTGATTAATTCTTGGCTTCTTTTAGTTTGAGGAACAATTCACCTTACCAGAAATGTTTAGATAAAGAACCAGCAGATTGGATTATATACAGGATGTTCTCAATGTCTTATGTAGTTTTAAGCTTAAAATATGGAGCCCACAGTTTTAGTCTTAAAACTGGTCTAATCTTGTGTAACTTGTATCAGACTATTTACCATTTGTGAGGGTTGGAGAGGGGAGATTAAGGAAGAGAATCTGAGTTGTAAAATTTCAGGAAAAAAATTGTTAAAAATTGTTTCTATATATAAAATTGAAAAAACTATAAAAAGGTAAAAAAGCCTGCTCTAGGACTTTGGAGCCACCAAATAGTGCATATGAGTAGTTGTAATAGAGAAGAGAAGTTGAGAAAAGAGCCTCCATTTTCTTGGATTTTTCTACCAGCCAGATTTTCTTCAGTTATAGAGCTAATTAACCTTCTTTATAGTTCTCTTTTCTACCAAACCTAAATCTTATCTTTGGTGTTCCATACCCATACTTGTTCTATCTTCTCAGCACCCAGCTTCTTCCTTTTATGCAAATTCATTAGAGCATGACCAAGTTATCCAGAAACAAGACAGATCCAAACAGTTGTAGATGCCTTTTTCACTCTTAGATCTGATTGATTCAATCAAGAAAGTGTTGCCTTCTAAGAAAATTAATTATTTTTAAGTGAGTAGGACAATAAATGAAGCCTTACTTTGCACTAGGGATTGAGGATACTAAGATAAAAATGAAAGAAAAAATAGTCCCTGGCCTCAGGGAGTTTACATTCTCTCAGAAGATAACACAGAATTAACTCTAGGAAATCAAGGAGATGAGATACTGGCAGCTAGGATGGTGGTGAACAATAAGATCAGTTCACTCAAACTGACTTTTGAAGGTAGCTATTTTAAGAGGCAGAAGTGAGAAAGGAGCACATTCCACATATATGGGGGGGGGGCAAGCAGCAAAAATTATAGAATTGGAAGATTGGGTGTTGTGTGAGAAGACTACAAAGTAAGCCAGTTTGGTGGGACTGAAGAGTGTATGAAAGGGAATAAATAGAATCTCAAGCTTTAGATATTAAGCAGACAAATATATACT
This sequence comes from Gracilinanus agilis, assembly GCF_016433145.1. Taxonomy (NCBI): domain Eukaryota; kingdom Metazoa; phylum Chordata; class Mammalia; order Didelphimorphia; family Didelphidae; genus Gracilinanus; species Gracilinanus agilis. The sequence goes on from NC_058133.1 coordinate 310,990,794, forward strand.
TGACCATAGAGGTAATAGGGAGCCAGAGTTGTTTCCTGGGTAGGGAAATAACATGGCCTCATTCATTGCAGCCTGATTCCATCCTATATTTCCAGCTTTGTTGCACACTCCTCCTATACCCTTTATGGTCTGGACAAATTGCCCTTCTTGCTGGTCATTAATGCAGTTCACTCTTATATTCATATCTTTTATCTGACCCTGTGCCTGAAATGTATGCCTTCTTCATTTCTAAATCTTAAAATCCTCAGTTTCTTTTGAGGCTCACCAGTAATTTTATCTCTATGGGGGGAAAATGTAGAGCTGTCCAAAAATGGAATAGACTACATTTAGCAGTAGTATGTTCTCCTTACTAGGAGGTCTCAGGAAAAGACCAGGCTACTACTTGTCAGGTCCATTATAGAATGAGAGTGCCTGTCCTATGTGGGTTGAATTAAATGGCCCGAGAGGTCCCTTCTGTGTTTTAAATTCTCTACCTACTGGTTTAGAAATTACCTCTCTTGTGCAGTTCTGCAATTCCTCTGCAATGTATTCCTTAATATTTTCTTGTGGAAGTGAGGAGTTCAGTGGCTTGGCCATGGTCACATATACAATATGGGTCAGAACCAGGCCTTTCTGACTAAAGACAAATATTTGCCTACTGCACCACCCCAGCACAGATTCTACTTCTTATTTTCTTCTCTTCTAGTGCAAACTTTAAAAATCTAATAATGTGTACATTTGGAGTCAATTATAGAAGGCAATAATTTCTAGTCACTAAAAAAATAATAATCCCAGGTACTCATTCCTTCTATCCTTTTCCCTTCCCTTTTCCTCCTATCTTCCAACCAAATATGGATAAATCTCCCCACTAGAGCCTTAGAAGAATGTTGAAAGAAAGTAGAAAAAAGTCTTGTCTATTTGATATTTCTCTACACAGCTCCACTGAAAGGAGCAATTAACTACCTCTGCCAACAAGCTCTTTCCCAACTTGTAGAACATTAGGCAGGGTTGATTCTATTAACAGCAGCAAGCAAGTTCTGCAGTTTGGTTTTACACTACAGTGAAAAGCCACACATATATATTTCTGACTTTTTGTGCCTTGGGCATGGTCTTTCTGTTTTATAGAAACAGACACTGAATTGTTGGAGTCACTGTAATATGAACTTTTAGAAATTAAATGTTAAAAGCTCCCCCTGTATCCCAAAGCTATTTATAAGTTGAAGGTAAGGGAACACTCTGGAGGAGAAAAATTTGGCACATTTAGAGACAGACAGAATTATTTCTATTTAAACCAAAGTGTACCCATCTTCTCTATCCAGTGTGAAGGAGTGTTGGGTAGTGAATAGAGTAATGGACTTGGAGTAAAGAAGGGCTGGGTTCAAATTTCCCCAGTGGAACCATTTTATGATTGATCAGAGTAGAACTCTATGACCCTAGAAAAGAGATACAATATGTTAGTCCTCCAGTTTCAATCTGGAAAGAGAGGGGTTGAACTTGATGAGCTCAAAGATCTCTTCCTGCTCTAGCCTATTGCCTAAACATTAATTCACAAAAGTTCAGGTATATTTTGAGTCTTCTCCCTCTATAATCCACCCTTCATATTGCTGCTATAATATCTACCTAATACTCAAGAGCTACTGATCACAACTTTTACTTAAAGATCTCCAATGCCTCTCCATTGTCTATAGGATCAAATCCTTATTCTTTATTCTAGCATTTAATAAGGTCCTGTATCTTCCCATTCCAAATGCTTTCCCCCTTCCCCCCCCAATCCTATTCCAGTCTCTACTTCTGAGCGATTTTGTAACATTACTACTACCATGACAGAAATTTGTTTCATCTACATCTCCACTTGTTGAAATTCTTCTTTTCCTTCAAGACCTGGTTTACATGGCACCTCTTTCTAAAAGCCTTCCCTGTCACCCTGATCTGCCCCAATCCACAGTTAAAAAAAGATATTCTTTACATCTAATTATTATGAAAAATTTACCAGACTTCTTGCATTTCACTTTATATCACAAATATCTGTGAGCATTTTATATATGCCTTATTAGATAGTAAGCTCCTTGAGGTAAAAAGCTGTGCTATTTTCATCTTAGTAGATATTTAATAAATATTTGTTGAATTCAGTGGAAAAGAAGAAATACATCAATTGCAACTTTAGAGAAGACTCCATGGCCACTATCTCCCTGGACTACAACTAGATGAAATAAGACACTATCCAGACAATGTGACTTTCTGAATGTCTAGGTTGATGACAAGTTCAATTGTCATTTATATCCCAGAAGAAGGAAGTGTTATTCTTAAAACTATCTTGTGATGATCATAGGATCATAGATTTAGAATTAGGAAGACCCTTGAGGGTCATCAAGTCCATTCCCTTCGTTTTTCAGATAAGGAAACTGAAATAATGGAAAGTTAAGCACGGCTAACAAGCATCTAAGATGGAACTTGCAACCAGGTTATCCTGACAACAATTCCAGAATGTTGTTGGTTGCATTATGTTATCTCTAACTCAAATTTAGCATTTGAGGGGCTAAACAGGAAATCTTGCCTCCTTTCTGTGAATTCTTTGTGGAATCTAAAGGGCTAAGAGAATGAGGGGGAGAGAACTATTTTTCCCCTTCCTTTTTGGGAAGGAAACTTCTGAGTAGGTCAACATCACTAATTTTAAGTCTAGAAGACATTGCTAGAGGGGCAGGTAAATGACAGAGCTGGATTGTTCTTTTCCTCTAGGCCCTGCAAAAATATTTCTATGACTAGAACTTGATATCTCTGAAGATTCTGAAGCACAATGGATATGTTTAATGTTAACATGTCTATTCCTGAGACTACATTCCTGAGCACTCAAAATCATCTGCAGGACTACATTCTCTTGATACAGTTCAGTTTTGTTTCCAGTAAAAAATGGACTGAGAATAGCTTCAGGATATTGGGGATAAATCTTTAACAGAGTTCAGAATTTGGAGTATTTGGGACAATGTCCCCTATTCTTCTTTCATTAAGAAAGAATCTGAGAATTTTATGCCCTCTCCAAGTCCTTAATTAATTCCTTCCATTAGTCTCTGAAGGAATCTGCAATTTTCTCTTCTGGATATGTATGGTTTTAAAAGTGAGCTGATTGAAAATGAACACTATATTCAAATGGCTGAAAAATAATAGTACTATGGTGCATGGGATATATTTTTTGAAATATCATATAAAACAACTCATCATACTAATTTTTTCCTTTCTTCCTATAATGGTTCACTGTATAGTCATTCTTTCACAATGTTTTCTGTTCCCTTTGGCTAAGAGATTGTAAGGAGAGTTCATCAATATTTTCATACAGCTAAAATAAATGAAGCCTTACTTTGCACTAGGGATTGAGGATACTAAGATAAAAATGAAAGAAAAAAATAGTCCCTGGCCTCAGGGAGTTTACATTCTCTCAGAAGATAACACTCTTCTATATACTGCATATTGGATATGTTCTAGGATTACTTGTTTCTTATAGAGAGTTTAAGGTTGTATTCCTCTTTAAAGTAATTGTTCTCCCATGTCAATTTTTAATCTTTCAGATCTCCTAAGCTAGTTTTCAGAGCTGGGTCAATGAGGTGACCTGATCTGGGAACCAAAACTAAATATAATTAGAAATGTTTAACAAAATAAATATAAATATAAATGTTGATTTGTGGTTTTTCCAAGTCAATATGTTGCCTGTAGCATTCTCCTTCTATTTGACATTGAACCTGCTAGACTAGATGACCTCCAAGGACCTTTTAATATCTGAAACTTAGATTTACTCTTTATCCTTAGCAATTCTAACCATATGATCAGACAGATTCTTCCAGTAATTAAGCAATAGTTAATTTGCATGAAAATCTAAACTATCCAAGTTTATTAAGTAGAATTATACTGTAAGGAAGGCCAATATTTAGTGGAATTTTACTTCAAGACTGGTTGCCTGGAATAATGCAACTTCTAGGAAGTGTAGGAGTACTTTGGACAAAAAGAGATTCTAATTTTAATGCATACTGAATAACACCGAAAATAGGCATTGTGCTATAACAAAAAGAGTTGGTAAATATATTTGTATGTATAGGTTCTTGTTTTCCTTTCTTGGAACTTTTTGTGGTATAGGTCTAGCAGCTGTATTTCTGGGTCCAAAGGTATGCACAGTTTAGTTACTTTGGGGACTTAGTTCTAAATTGCTCTTTAGGTGACTGGATGAATTCATATCTCCACCAACAATGAAATATTGTGTCTGTCTTCCTCAAGCCCTTCCAACAATTATCATTTTAAAATAATTATCATCTTTAGCAATATTATGTTAAATAAATATCTGTTTTATTAATTTATATTTCTTTAATCATTAATGATTTGGAACATTTAAACACATCTGGCTGTGAGCAAAGGTTTATTGACTACAAGGGCAAAAAAAGAACCATAGTTTCTCTTAATATTGTAAAGATGGAACTCAGAAGTAGAAGTAAATTTATTTTCAGCTGGAAGGATTCAAATACGATTATAAATTGAGATAAAGTATATTATATTCTTATTCTATAGATGAGGAAAATGAAGCAGAGTGAAGTAAGGTGGCTTGCCAGAGTCACATATAATGAAACATCAAAGGCAAGATTTGAACTTCCATTGTCTGAAACCAGAGCCAATGTTTTTGTCCACTGATTGACTTGGTCTTCTGACACTAGGTTTTTCCACTAGCATTCATTGTAAGAAGGAAGCTTGATCATCCCTCAAAGATATCATCCCATGTTTATCTTCTTTTTCTCATACAAAATTCTGGAAAAATTATCTATACTTATTGCCTCTCTTTTCCCTCACTTATCTTCCCTTATATAGTCTAACCTCTGATCTCATTCCACAAGTACTCTCTCTAAAGTTATGAATGATTTCTTAATTTCCAAATCCAATAACTTTTTCTCAGATCTTTTATTTCTTGAATTCTGTGTAACATTTGTTAACATTTTGATTATCACTGTTGATCATCTTTTCCACCTGAATACTCTCTTCTCTGGGTTTTCAGGACTCTATTATCTCTTGGTTCTCCACATACTTATCTCATTACTCTTTCCCAGTTTCCTTTGCTTTAACAATATCCATATCCCATTCTCTAGCTATAATTGTGCTCTAAGTTCTGTTCTAGACACTTCTCTTTTCTCTGTAAATCTTTCTTGACAACTTCACCAATTTCATGAGTTCAATATATATTTATTGGGCATTCTGAATAGGATGTACCATAGCCATTTCAAGTTCAGCATTTCAGAAAAAAGAATTCATTATTTTCTTTCCAAAATCCATTGCTTTTCCAAATGTGCTTATTTCTGTCCAAGATATCACTATTATCCCCATCATACAATTTGGACAACTGAAAGTCACCCTTGATTCATTGTTCTCTCTCAACCCAGCATAACTCTAGTTTAGGCCCCAATTACCTGACTTCCAATCTATTGCAATAGCCTCCTAATTGATCTTCCATTCTCAAGTGTCTTTCTCCTTTAGTCCATCCTCCATATAGTTGCCAAGATAAAATACCTAAAGCATGGATGGGTCTGAGGATCCCCTAGGATCAAATACCAACTGTTCTATTTATCTTTTAAAGCACTTTACAGCCTTACTCCAACTTTTATTTTCAGGCTTATACATTATTCTACTTTTTGCACTTTACAATTCAAACATACTAGCTTACTTACTCTTTTTTTGCACATAGCTCCCATTTCTTTGCTTTTGCATAAGCTGTCCTCCATGCCTGAAATGCACTTAAGTTATGTCAGCAAACATATATTAACAACAAATATTTGCTATATAAGAGGCACTGGGGTGAACACTGAAAATGTAAATAAAAGCAGAAATAAAAAATCCCTTATTTCAAGGAACTTACCTTCTAGCAAAGGAAGAACACACATAAAAGGAAGATGAAAAAGGGAGGATTGAAGGCAGGAGAGATGAAAATACACAGGCAGGTACCTAGATGAGAAACTACAGAAAGTCAGGATTGGAACCTGGAGAGGAATGAAAATTTGATTGGGCTGGGCACTTGCCTTAAAATTGAGATTGTTGGAGTAACCTGATATATAGAGGCAGAAGTTATAGGAGTGGAGAGTACTTAAAGTGTGTGAAATACTCTAGTCAGGATAACTTTCCAGGATGAATATACCTAATTTCCTTCAAATTATGTTTTATCTGATGCCTACTTTCTTGAACCTATCTTTGCCTAACCTCAAAATAATGCCTCCCAATTACCTTGTACTTATTTCACATACATATATTCCATTTATTCTTATGTGTACATACATTGTCTCACCCCAAGGAATTTAAAATCATAGAGGTCAACAGAAGTTTCATCTTTTGCTTTTCTTTTCCTAAAAACTCACATAGTGCTTGCTTAGCTGCTAGGGTATACTTGACTAATAAAAAAAACATAGAAAAGTAAGAATTATATCATACATACACACAGAGTGACTACAGTCTTACTTTGCAAAATTTGTCCCTTTGAGTTGTATCTTATTAGCAAATATAGAAATTTTAAACATTAGAAAAAAAGTATTGGTGAGATATATCTTATTTGTAATAGATCCAACAATTTCAGTGTAACATTAGTTCAATATAATTCAACAGTGTGAGATGTTCAAAAAAAGGTAGTATGATCCTAGAATTCATTGAGAGGAGGAATAGTGCTATAGTACAATGCCCAAAGGTGACTGAAATGGGAATATCATGTTCAGTTCTGGGTATCATTGTTAAAGAGCACCTAGGGGATAGTGTCCAGGATGGTGTGGAACCCTGAGATGATGCCCATGAGGAAAAATTGAAGGAAATATGTATGTATGTATGTATGTTTCGAGAAGAGAAGACTATGTATAGGGTGGGGGCAAGGATAAGAGCTATCTTTAATAATATAAAGGAATGGGAAGGGAAAAGAGTTAGACTTGTTCTGCTTGGTCTAAGAAGAAAAACTAAGAGCAGTGTTTAAAATTAGCCAATAAATAGGTAGACTAAGTCTTGATGAAAAGAAAGTTTCTTAATAATCATCATTATATTGAATTAGAATGGACTTCCTGTTATGTTTGTAATAACAGGGATGTTGGGAAGCTGATGGTCTGGCCAGGGACAGATGCCTGCAAAACACTCTTCTCCCCCCACTCAGGCTTGAGTGAGTGGGGAAGGGCAAGTGCTCCTTGCTCTCAAACCCCTCCTACTCAGCAGTTGGTTTTCATTTGAATATGGAAACAGGGCAATGACTTCTGACAGGGCTCAGCAAAGCTAATCTCTAATGATGTTCTCCTCAACTTATATTCCCCACATGTCTGATTGAGGAACTGAGTAGAAGCTAGATATCTTGATGTTAAGGACTGAGAAGGAACAGACTTCTTAGGCTGGCAACAGACAGGAATCAAGCTTAATGGCTATAGTGAGTATACCCAAATAATACCCAGGCACTGCTATCAAAGATAAAGCTTATATTGATAAAAGAAAGAAGGGGAAGGCAAGAGGGGGTAATTAGGATTTGGATAAGAACTGGGAAGCCCTGAACTGTCAAGTTGAAGCTGCCCCTCCCCCCAGGAGGGAGTGGCAGACCTTTAGCTAACTTGCTCTCAAAGCTAATAGTAATTACTTCTAATGTCTATATAACTAAATAATTATTATATTGATGCTGGAAAGGTCTAATCCTACTAGACAGGCAAACTCCTGAGTAGAAACCACAATTGCTTTTGCCACTATGGCCTCCCAAGCGAACCCCAAATCAGAAACAGCAAGCAGAGAGACCTGCTCACCTCAACTCCCAGAAAACAACTGTTTAACTCCCTACCAACTGCCACCTCACCCAAAATTCTCCAGGGGGGTTTCCCCTGGAATTCTGGGTGAGGCTTGACCCTGTATTTTGCAGGAATTTCATCCTGCCATTTTCTATATTACAGTATTTCCCCCCTTTTCTAGTAGAAATTTCCACTGGAAATTCTGCAGGCTTAAGATATTTCAGCACAGTTTACCCTCTTTACACTGTAACTAAGCAACTTCCTAAACAATGTCTTACTCCTAACGCTTTAATAGTCTTGCTATTGCTATGGCTTATTTTACTATCTACCCATATCTAAGGAGGGAAAAAGGAAAGGTTAAATATGGGGAAAAATGGGTTTTGGTATAAAATACAAGCATAATAACAAATGTAACAGAATAACACAAGCAGAAAGACAAATCTGCAACAATTATAAGTTGCAATCACTATCCCTAAATCATTCAATGTAAACATCTTTGAAACACATTCAAAATCAAAATTGCAAAAAACTAAAGTGCTTCTTAACTTGTTCCTAACTCACAACAAAAGGAACATGGTAAAACTCTATAAGCAAAGTGGTATAGAACTGCCTATACCTATAACTAAGTTTTCATGTTAGTACTTTACTTTAAGCCATATTAATGTATTAATACTTCTAAGTTCTAAATCGTTAGTATATTAATTTTATTTTGTTAGTTATAAGTATGTGCAAGGCTGTATACATTACTTATTCTCACAGTATTGTTACTTTCCCTGACTGTATTTCAAAAGTCCCTAAAGCTACCTTTCCCTAAGCTATTAGTAACTCTATACTATGGGTCAGTAATTATAATATAGTCTATCCACAATGCCTATTCACAGGTGGAAGTTACCTTGATGTCTATCAAATCAAAAAAACAAACAATGGATCTTTTGATATGTTAGAGATCCTAGGATACCCTTCCATTATATACAGTTATATACATGTAATATGTACATATAATACATATATACAAAAGAGACTCTCATTTATCTACATGAGGTCTATGTCAAAAGGCGAACAATCAGTTTGGGTTGTGTTCAATGAACTAATGAGTACTGATGCATGCACATACTTACCCTTTACTGCACTGGTCTTCAGGCCCACTGGAAAACCACAATTCTCCTTGTGTAGCCTATGTGGTATGGCATGCAAACTACCATGTGATGTCTCATTTGTGAAATGTGTGTTTATGACATGATATTATTGCTTTATGTATTTCTTCCTTCCACTCCTCTTCCTGCACAGTACTTAATAAAGATTACAAAACTCTTGTGATTGTCTATTTCTTCGTGCTGCCTCAGCTGTGAATTGTCGTAGTTTGTAGCTTCTGTGTTCTTCATTTCTTCATCTGTACCGCATGCATTCTTGTCTGTTGTCTATCATCTTGTTGGGTGGTTAGCTTGTCACCTTCTTAATCAGGAACATTAGTCATTGTGATGTAATTGTGTTAACTTCCATTGTGTTGTTTTTGTGTTGCAAAAAAAAAATTGCAGGTTTTTTTTGTTTGTTTGTTTTTTTAGATTTCAAGCAGTTCATTCTTCTTCAATAGTACATTCTGTTTGCTTTGGATCTGGCTGTGCATTCATTTCATGTTGCTCTAAATCAGTTGGTTCTTCATGGTGTTCTTCATGTACAGCATGTTCTTTTATAGGTTTCTCATGTGTGATATGGAACCAGGGGTCTCTGTTCTCAACTTTTACACATGTTGGACTAGTTAATAATATCTGGTAAGGCCCAACCCATTTAGGGTCTAGAACGGATTTTCTTGCAAAGTTCCTTATATATAGACCATATCTCCCAGTTTAAGCTGATGTAAGCTAAAGTCTAAAGGAACGCTCTGGGTTAACAAGCCAAGTTTGTGCAATTCATCCAGTCTTTTCTTTAAAGCTTTTATATATCTATATAGCTGACATCCAGCTCCAAGGTGTGACAAGAAAGCTGACTTCTGGGATGAACTATACCATGGAGCATGGCCATACAACAGTTCATATGGTGACAATCTTGTGTCACTACAGGGTTGACTTCTTAAATAAAAGAGAACAATGGGGAGTGCTTGTACCCATTTCAGATGGCTTTCAGAGCACACTTTTCCAATCAGAGTTTTAATTTTCTTATTGCAGACCTCAATTTGCCCTGAGGATGAGGGGTGATAGACTGAATGTAAGCTTCTCTTTATCCCCAAGGTCTTATAAATTTCATGCAAGATGTTTTGGGAAAAGCATGACCCATGGTCTGAATCAATTCTAGCTGGTACAGAAAATCTTGGAACTATCTCTCTCAGAAGTGTCTTCACCACAAAGGCTGAGTTGTTTTTCTTTGCAGGGAACACTTCTGGCCATTGAGTCATCCTGTCAACGATGACTAGGGCATATTTGTATCCTTGACAATTGGGCATTGATATATAATTGATTTGCAAGCACTCAAATGGGGTGTATGGCAATTGTCTGCCTCCTAGTCCCTTAATTCTGGTCACACCCTGGTTGTACTGCAAGCAAACCTTGCATTTCTGGCATGTTCTAATTGCACAAGTGGATACACCAGGAGCCATCCAGTGTCTTCAAATGCCATCCACCAGGCAGGGGTTGCCAACATATGGCTCTTGAGCCATATCTGGCTTTTTTGAGGGCCAGAGATGACTCTTTCTGCAGGAGCCATAAAGTCAACCACAGCACAGTAACTAACAGTTTACACATGACATCGTGCATCACGTGGTATGTCACATGATCCTTTCGGTATTGCGACTATCTTCTAAGATAGAAGGCTCCCTCATTGATATTGCCACGTGAGACAAATCTTAGTCTTCAGTTCGGCTTGGTAGGTGTGCTGTGTGTTCCTCTTTCTGCCCTTCTTTTACTCTTTCCCCACCTGTTACTGACATCTTGGGGTTCTGCATAGTGATTGATCACTTTTGTCTACATTCTCTACCCTTCTGCCCCTGATTTACATGGCTTTATCTCAGTGCATTCATGCTTCTGCACTCCGTATTTGTGGGATTGTTATTGTTTTTAACTTTTCTACCTGCTCTTAAAGGGGAACTATAGTCAGATTACATCTTTACATATGCTTCATTAGTGAGAAGCATTTCTCCCCAGTAGTTGTTTCATTTGATACAGAATGATTGAGTACACAGCATTGATAAACACCTGCACCAGGAAATGTGTGTGATGTGTCCTGGCCAGTTTTCCATGAAAAGGTACCCTCCTTCCCCACTAATTACTAATGCCTGCACATAAGTCATGTTATTTTCTGTAATCTCCTGATCTTCTACTTAATTTATGTGGCCAAATGGCTTAACCAGTAGGCCGGCAGCTTTTTCTTCTCCTGTTGCCTGACTTGAGAGAGGGAGAGGAAAAAGTATTCTTCCCTGAATTTTTCTCTCTTTATTTCAGCAATTTTCTTAGTGTAAAGGAGTTTTATATGTATGTGTGCAGTTATATCAGTACTATAGTGCCCCATTAAGTCTTGTTTTTTGATTAATAATCAAAATAATTTTGATTAATAATCAGCAAAACCATGCAGCACCAGAAGTCACATTAATGTACTTTATTCATCATTGGTTAGCACATAATAATGTTATTAAAAATAGTTCAGAGACTTATTGTACTTTAAGTGTTGTTCTTACATAAAATGCACATATTTACTTGTATTCAGTGTTAAACATATTGTACGGTTCTCACAAAATTACATTTTAAAAAATGTGGCGTTTATGGCTCTCATGGCCAAAAAGATTGCAGACCCCTGCACCAGGGATTTGGTCCCATAATGGCCTTTGGCATGTAATGCATTGCATAGGGTATTATATAAAGATCTTGGAAGAATGGGTTTGTCTTCACTAGAAATACACCTCTCACTAATTTGGCCCCTAGATTTTCTACCCAGTGCTTCATTTCCGTTGGGGAGTATGCCTGTTTTAGATCTGCTTCGTCCACCAAGGAGAAGTTTAGCACATGGATGGTACCAAATCAGGCATCATATTTGGCTGTTATATCTGCCCTCCTGTTTCCTAATGAGACTTATCTACACCCTTTTGATGTGATCAGCGATGCATCACTGCCACTTCTTTAGGTAACTGGACAGCTTGCAGGAGTTGGTTTATAAGGCTCCCATAAGCTATTTCCTTCCCACCAGCAGTTATATATCCCCGATATTTCCAGATTTGGCCTGTACAATGGACTACATTAAAAGTGTATTTACTGTCGGTAAAAATGTATAACCTTTGACCCTGGCCAATTTCTAGAGCTCTGGTGAGATTCTGGATTTCGGCATCTTGAGCAATCATGGACTTTGGTAGAGCTGCATACCATAAAGCTTCATCTTGAGTTACTACAGCTGCGCCTGTATACCGTTCCTCATCTACCACAAATGCAGGACCATTGGTAAACAAAGTCAGGTCTGGAGAGACCAAAGGGATATTGTCCAGGTCATCTCTAGTTTTCTGAACTATTTCCAAGGTATCTGCACAGCTATGGATGGGTTCCCCTTCTAATGGTAAGTCTGGCATCAGTGTTGTTGGGTTGATCTTACAACGATGGAAAGTTAGGTTCTCATTGCCCAGCAACACAATTTGATATTGGGATGTAAATGCTTGCAGGTTGTTGTTTTTCAAGATGGTGTCTACTTGATGGGATGAGTAAAGCATAATCCTGCATCCCAAAACCAGATTCGAAGATTTCTTAACCATTAGGGCAGCAGCTGCAATTGCTCTCACACATGGTGGCATCCCTCTAGCCACAACATCAAACTGGGAGCTATAATAGGCCATTGTTCTTAACTGATCCCCAAAAGTCTGTATCAATACAGCACTGGCTATTCCCTTGTTCTCATGCACAAACAGGTGAAACAGTTTTGCATGGTCAGGGATACCAAGTGCAGGACTCGACAACACAGCTGTTTTCAGTTTTTCTATTGCATGCTTGTTCTCCTGTGTCAGTTTTAAAGGTTCTGAGACAGTGTTCCTAGTGAAGTCTGTCAGAAGTTTTGAGATCAGACTATAAGCAGGTATCCACTGCCTACAGTAACCCGTGATTCCTAATAATGCATGGAGCTGCTTTTTGGTCATAGGCATGCACAGGTTCTGTGTATGTGCAACTCTCTTTTGGGAAATCCGTCTTATACCCTTCTCCAACACGAAGCCAAGGTACTTGACTTGTGGCAAAATCCACTGTAGCTTGCCTCTGGAAATCTTGTGTCCCCTTTTGCATAGCTCTTGTAACAGATATTTGCTGTCCCTTTGACACACTTGCACATTTGGTGACGTTAGCAAAAGGTCATCAACATAATGCACTAGTTTACTCTCAGTGAATATGATTGACTCAAGATTTCTTTGCAGGATCTGGCAAAAGGTATTTGCACTAGGAATAGAAGGACCTTTCCTAAAAATAATAAACAGTATATACCTAAAACCATCAACAAACATCATATGCAATGGGGATAAATTAGAAGTCTTCCCAATAAGATCAGGAGTAAAACAAGGATGCCCATTATCACCTCTACTATTCAACATAGTACTAGAAACACTAGCAGTTGCAATTAGAGAAGAAAAAGAAATTGAAGGTATCAAAATAGGCAAGGAGGAGACTAAGCTATCACTCTTTGCAGATGATATGATGGTGTACTTAAAAAATCCTAGAGAATCAAATAAGAAGCTTGTAAAAATAATCAACAACTTGAGGAAAGTTGCAGGATACAAAATAAATGCACATAAATCATCAGCATTTCTATACATTTCCAACACACTAGAGTAGCAAGAAGTAGAAAGAGAAACACCATTTAAAATCACCCTAGACATTATAAAATACTTAAGAATATACCTACCAAAACAAACACAGCAACTATATGAAAACAACTACAAAATACTTTCCAAACAAATAAAACTGGATCTAAACAATTGGAAAGCCATTGATTGCTCATGGCTAGGACGAGCTAACATAATAAAAATGAACATACTACCCAAATTAATTTACCTATTTAGCACCATACCTATCAATCTACCAAAAAACTTCTTTACTGAATTAGAGAAAACTATAACAAATTTCATTTGGAATAACAAAAGATCAAGAATATCAAGGGAAATAATGAAAAAAAATGCGAAGGAAGGGGGCCTAGCAGTACCAGATATTACACTATACTATAAAGCAGCAGTCATCAAAACAATATGGTACTGGCTAAGAGATAGAGAGGAGGATCAATGGAATAGACTGGGGATAAATGACATCAGCAAGACAGTGTATGATAAACCCAAAGAGCCCAACTTTTGGGACATGAATCCACTATTTGACAAAAACTGCTGCGAAATTTGGAAAACAATATGAGAGAGATTAGGTCTAGATCAACATCTCACACCCTATACCAAGATCAATTCAGAATGGGTGAACAACTTGAATATAAAGAGGGAAACTATAAACAAGTTAAGTGAACACAGAATAGTTTACTTGTCAGATCTGTGGGAAAGGAAAGACTTTAAAACCAAGCAAGAGTTAGAGAAAATTACAAAATGTAAATTTAATGGTTTTGATTATATTAAACTAAAAAGTTTTTGTACAAACAAAAATAATGTAGTCAAAATCAGAAGGGAAACAACAAATTGGGAAAAAATCTTTATGACGAAAAACTCTGACAGGGGTCTAATTACTCAAATATACAAGGGGTTAAAGCAATTGTATAAAAAAATCAAGCCATTCCCCAATTGATAAATGGGCAAGAGACATGAATAGGCAATTTTCAGGTAAATAAATCAAAAGTATCAATAAGCACATGAGAAAGTGTTCCAAATCTCTAATAATTAGAGAAATGCAAATTAAAACAACTCTGAGGTATCACCTGACACCTAGCAGAGTGGCTAAAATGAAAGAAGGGGAGAGTAATGAATGCTGGAGGGGATGTGGCAAA